>NC_081565.1:81190257-81218894 GCF_022355385.1 Mustela nigripes | reverse complement strand
ATATATATATATCTCCAGTCCACTGGAGATCTTAGAATGTAAGTTCTAAGAAAGCAAGTTTTATTTAATTATTCATGGCCGTATCTCCAGCATTAGAACCCGTGTTCACTCAAGAGATACTTGATGGCAGAAACTCTGATGGCCCAAGAGTTTCAATGACTAGCCCAAGGTTGCCTCCGGCGGGTCAGAGTCAAGCCTAGGACTCAATGACAGAGAAAGGGAAGAGTAACTGTTGATATCTTACCATGAGCCAAGTACCAGTACCAAAAAGTTTGCGCACCACTTCATTTCATTCACGCCACATTCACGCCCCTACAATCTCCATTCTGCAGGTAAGGCCACAGGGAAGGTTATTCATCCATTCTTCATCCGGCCAGTTACTGGGCCCTTCCTCACCCAGCACCATGCCCAGCACTGGGACACCGTGGCCAACAGAACACACAGAGCCCATGGTCTAGCAAGGCAGGCGTTCAGTTACAGGATTTCTTCCTTCCCTCTTTCCTACCAGGACTGGCAGAGGGCGCAGCAGGCTCCCCACTGAGCAAGGAGCCCAAAGAGCAGGACTCGGACCTGGAGATCTGAGCCGAAGTCACCCACTTAACGGACTGAGCCACCCAGTGGTCCCGCCACTGGAGCTTCTAAGTCTAGGGATCTTTACGGGCTTGTTACGGCTGCTCTAATCTGGTTAACCCTCCCTGGGACTGACATCCCATCAGATTGGGAAAGGGTGATGGGGTCCCTCCAGGGTGGTGTAAAATCCTTTGAAGGGTGGTTTCCTCTCGGGGCTGGGGGCCTTGTCCCTGTATGCTTGCCTTCCGCTGGCCCTTCATCACTATGGAGGAATCAATGGACGGAAGCGCAGGAGGGAATCGGGATGGAGGGAGAAGTGAGTCTCCTTTGGGCGCAGTGGGCAGACGTGGGCTCCCTCTAGGGAGGGCACATGTGGACCGAGGCCCGCAGATGAGAAGAGCCCCCTGTGATCAGCTAAACAAAGCGTGTTTCAGGAAAAACAGCAAGAGCAAAGGCCAAACACCCTGCAGGGCACAGCAAGGTGAAGAAGTAGGAGTGTGACCGAAAGTCTGGGGAACGTGGAGAGGGTACAGGATGCGTGTGAAGGGGTAAGCAGAGGTGAGATCTCTTTCTCCAAGAAATATATATCTATATATAATTATATATTGATTATATAGTTAACGCTAATTAGTAATTATATGCCAGTTTTATAACACTGTGTTTATATAACTATATAATTAATCATATTGTGATTATATAATCACATATAATTTATATTTCTACTACATAATGTAATATATTACCTAATGCATCTATATTTATAATACAAATTAAAAATTTATATAAAATATATGAATACACATAAAATCAATATATAAATTCTACATACTATATATTTAGATATATACAATATAAATAAAATGTAATAGATATACATGATACAGGTTTTTTTAAGATTTTATTTATTTATTTGACACAGAGAGAGATCACAAGTAGGCAGAGAGAGAGGGAGAAGCAGGCTTCCCGCTAAGCAGAGATCCCGATGTGGGGCTCGATCCCAGGATCCTGAGATCACGACCTGAGCTGACAGCAGAAGCCTAACCCACTGAGCCACCCAGGTGCCCTATATGATAAAGTTTTAAATTAATGAATATATAACTTTTTTCTTGGGGAGAAGGATCATTATATGTTATATATATGAGATGATTAAGTTATACCTTTTTTTTATTTTTTAAAGACTTTTTGACACAGAGAGAAATCACAGGTAGGCAGAGAGGCAGGCAGAGAGAAAGGGGGAAGCAGATGCTCTGCAGAGCGGAGAGCCCGATGTGGGGCTTGATCCCAGGACCCTGAGATATGATCTGAGCCGAAGGCAGAGGCTTAACCCACTGAGCCACCCAGACACCCCTAAGTTATACTTTGAGAAGACGAGAGCCATGGATTTAAAAAAGATTGATTTGGGGGCACCTGGGTGGCTCAGTCAGTTAAGCCTCTGCCTTCACCTCAGGTCATAATCTCAGGGTCCTGGGATGGAGCCCCACGCTGGGTTACTTGCTCAGTGGGAAGTCTGCTTCTTCCGTTCCCTCTGCCCCGCCACCTCTCTTTCACTCTCTCATTTGCAAATAAATAAAATCTTAAAAACAAAATAAAAATTAAAAAAATAAAAAATAAAAAAGATCGATATCAGGGATGCCTGGCTTGTTCAGTTGGTGGACCATGCCACTCTTGATCTCGGGGTTGTGGGTTCAAGCCCCACACTGGGTGCACAGAGCACTTAAAAAAATATATTTAAGGGGCGCCTGGGTAGTTCAGTGGGTTAAGCCTTTGGCTCATGTCATGATCTCAGGTCCTGGGATGGAGCCTCATGTCAGACTCTGCTCTGTGGGGAGTCTGTTTCTCCCTCTGCCTCTGCCTGTCACTCCTCCTGCATGTGCTCACTCTCTTTCTGACAAATAAGTAAAATCTTTTTTTTTTTTAAAGATTTTATTTATTTATTTGACAGACAGAGATCACAAGCAGGCAGAGAGGCAGGCAGAGAGAGAGGAGGAAGCAGGCTCCCCGCTGAGCAGAGAGCCCGATGTGGGACTCGATCCCAGGACCCTGAGATCATGACCTGAGCCGAAGGCAGCGGCTTAACCCACTGAGCCACCCAGGCGCCCCAATAAGTAAAATCTTTTTTAAAAAATCTTTTAAAAAGACTGATTTGGGGAGGTAGGGGGGGGGATGGGGTAACTGGATGATGGGCATTAAGGGGGGGCATGTGCTGTGATAAGCACCGGGTGTAATAGCAACTAATGAATCATGGAACATTACATCAAAAACTAATGATGTATTACACATTGGCTAATAGAATTAAAAAAAAAAACAAAAAAAGGATTGATTTTGCCTTGTATCCTTCTGAGACCAGCTTAGTCATAGACAAAATAAATACACCTACTGAATTGCCTGATATATTTAAATATATATATTTTTTAATTTCTTGAATCTTTTAAATATATATATTTTTTAATTTCTTGAATCTTAGGGGTACCTGGGTGCCTCAGTCGGCTAAGTGTCCAACTCTTGATATCAGCTCAGGTCATGATATCAGGTCCTAAGATCAAGCCCCACTGGTCTAGGATTCTCTCCTTCTGACCCTCAGTGCTCACCACAGCCCCCTAACCTGTGCATGCTCTAAATAAATAAATAAAATTTCTCAAATTTTTATAAAATATACGTCATTTTTGCCAAACACTAAATCACTGATTTGGAAAAAGAAATCATACTCCCAGATAACTTTGCTGAACAGTCCAAGAACCCTGGACAGCCAATTTCTAGACCTCTCTGGATGTGAAAGAGAAATAAACTTCTCAATTTTTTTTAAAGATCTTATTTATTTATCTGACAGACAGAGATCACAAATAAGCAGAGAGGCAAGCAGGGGGTTGGGGGGGAGCAATCTCCTCGCTGAGCAGAGAGCCCGACACGGGGCTTGATCCCAGGACCCCAAGACCACAACCTGAGCAGAAGGCAGAGGCTTTAACCTACTGAGCCACCCAGGCGCCCCTAAACTTCTCAATTTTTAAAATGTTAATTTCTTGTTCTCTGTTTTACTCCGCAAAACCTAATTCTAATTGGTACCCTCAGATTAGCTGGAGAGTAGGGTCCAGTGGAAAGAGCACTTATCTTGATGGTGGTAAAAAGGAACTGATGGGTTACATTCACATTTTAGATTTAGATTTTTAGCTTTAGAAGGATTATCCTGTCAGGGAAATGCAAAACAAAACCACCATGAGATATACCTCATACCAGTCAGTATGGCTAATATCAAAAAGACAAGGAAACAAGTGTTGGTGAGAATGTGGAAAAAAGGCAGGCCTCATGCACTGTTAGTGGGAATGTACATTTTCTATGAAAAACAATATGGAGATTCCTCAAAAAATTATAAGTATGGGGCACCCGGGTGGTTCAGTTAGGTGAGAGTCAGACTCTTGGTTTTAGCTCAGGTCATGATCTCAGGATTGTGGGATCAAGCCCTTCATTGGGTTTCACGCTCGACGGGGAGTCTGTTTGGGATTCTCTCTCCTTCTCTCTCTCCCTCTGCCCCCCACCCCTGCTAAAATAAATACATACATTTTTTTAAAAGGGAAAGATTAAAAGTACTGTATGATCTAGTAATCCCCCTTCTGGGTATTTACCTGAAGAAAATGAAAACACTAATTCAAAAAGATATATGCAGCCCCACATTCATTAGAATATTATTTACAAGAGCCAAGATACAGAAGCAACCTGAGTATCCAGTAGAAGATGAATAAAGAAGATGTGGCATATATATAAAACGAAATGTTACTCAGCGATTACAAAACATGAAATCCTGCCATTTGCAACAACACGATGAAACCAGATGACAGTACGCTAAAGTGAAATCACTCGGACAGAGGAAGACAAATATCATATGATTTTACTTCTGTGTGGAATCTAAAAAACAAAACAGAGAAACAAGCAAAAAAAAAAAAAAACAGACTCATAAATACCCAGAACAAACTGGTGGTTGTCAGAGGGCAGGCAGATAGGGGATGAGCAAAACAGGCGAAGGGGATTAAGAGGTACAAACTTCCACTTGTAAAATAAATAGGTCATGGGGACGAAAAGTACAGCATAAGGAATATGGTCAGTACTATTGTAATAACATTGTACGATGACAGATGGCCACCACACGTCTCCCAGTGAGGACAGTGTAATGTACAGAAATGTCAAATCACTATACTGTACACCTGAAGAATAATATATATAAATATAATTATTATATATGATAATATAATAATAACCTTAATATAAGAGTGTAGGTCAACTATACTTCAGTTAAAAATAAATTTTTTAAAGATTTTATTTATTTATTTGTTTGTTTGAGAGAGCGTGCGCGAGAGCATGACGGGGGAGAATGAGAGGGAGAAGCAGACTCCCCACTGACCAGGAGCCCAATGTGGGACTCGATCCTGCAACTCAAGGATCATGACCTGAGCCAAAGGCAGTCACTTAACCAACTGAGCCACCCAGGCACCCTAAATAATTTTTTTTTAATTCCATTGAGAGAGATACAGACAGGGATAGAGGCAGAGGGAGAGGGAGAACCAACTCCCTGCCAAGCTGGGGGCTTGACATGAGGTTCGATCTCAGGACCTGGAGATCATGACCTTAGCCGAAGGCAGACACTTAACCTTATCTGAGCCACCCAGGCACCTTGAAATAATTTTTTTTTTAAATAAAACCTGTTTTTCTAGTAAGGATCATCTTTTAAAAAAGATAATCCTGTTGACCTTGGCTTGATTCACAATTTTACCCCAAGACATACCTCACTATAGTGGTTCTCACACTTCCGGGTGCATCCGATTTCCCCAGAGGGCTTGTTAGACCACAAATTCCTGGGCCCTACCCCAGAGTTTTTGATCCAGTAGGTCTGCATAGGGCCTAAGAATGTGCCTTTCTAACAAGTTCCCAGGGGCTGCTAAAGCTGCTGGTCCAAACATCTCAGGAATCACTGCCCTCGAGTAAGTCCTAAAAATGACCTCTAAGAGCGAAGAATGTGAGTTCTAGAACTCTCTCCCACCCCCAAGTGGGCAGGCACTGCTACACACCACCTCCCAGCACCTGCCCTTGGGCTGAAGCTCCATGGAAAGGGGAAAAGGGGAAATAGCACTGGGTCCTATAAGGTGCACCCCTCTACCTGGCCCTCTGGCAGCTATCAGTTTGTTCTCTGTGTTTACAGGTCTGATTCGGATTTTTGTTTGTTTCTTTGTTTAGATTCCACATATGAGTGAAATCATACAGTATCCGTCTTTCTCAGTGCAACTGAGAAGCAGATTCCGGGGAGGCCTTCCTGTGGTCAGCTCTGCTACTCTGAGCCCGCCTCCTTGGCTGAAAAGATACCAATTTTGCAGGGAATAGGCCAGGGCCTTCTCTATGCCAGAGCACGCTAAGCATGCTAGTTAATCATAGTGCAACCCCCCAAGTATATAATGCACTTCCGAGGGTGTGAGACAGGCCTCACTATTAGTGTGGCAGGACCTGGGGCTGTGGCGGGCAACCAAAACATTTTCCTTTGCCTCTAGTGAGGGCTTCTCGGCCCTGGCACCACTACCATTTTGTACTGGGTAATTCTGTGTTGTAGGGGGCCATCCTGTCTATAGCACATTATCTAACACACCCCTGGGCTCTACTCACTGGATGCCAATAGCACACACGCCCCCCTACCCCCACTTTGTTTTAACCTTCCAGTGTATCCCCAGATAATTTACAGGGGGAAACAGCTTCTCCAGGCTGGGTATTTACATAACAGGTGCTCAATAAATGACATAGGGTTAAGTGAAGGCAAGAAAATGTCTCTCATACAAAAGAACGCCCCGGATTACCCCTCTGACAGCCAATCAGATCCCACCTCCTCTACCCTATGTTTTCAAGGCCCTGTGCAAATGCCACTTCCTCCATGAAGACTTCCTTGATTGTCCTCACCCCTAGTCGTATATACCCTCCCACTCAGTAGTGATATCCAATAGTTTCTGTTCTTCTTTGACACTTGTCATTTAGTGTCCCACACATTTATACTTGCGTCCTATCTCTACTATTCACCAAGGACCAAGGTGGCTTTGGAAAAACTTGAGCGCAAACAATCTCCTCTGTCCACTAACACCTCCATAAAAATTATATTCTCTGGTATGCACAGGTAGTATTTTCTCAAGCCTATATAAAATAGGAATAGTTCACAATTTGCATTCCTCTGCAAAACACAACGTAAGTAAAATGGTCTTTTACCTATAACGTATTAACAAGCTCATAATTGGGGCGCCCAGGTGGCTCAGTGGGCTGAGCATGGGCCTTTGGCTCAGGTGGTGATCCCCGGCTCTTGGGATTCCCTGAACACGGGCTCCCTGCTCAGTGGGGAGCCTGCTTCTCCCTCTCCCTCTGCCCCCGGCTTGTGTTCTCTCACTATCTCAAAACAGCTTAATACCATACACTTAGCAGGCAGGTTCTAAAAAAACACTTTGCCTAGATTAACTCATTTAATCCTTAAAACAACCCTGGAGTAAAAACAAACAAACAACAACAACAAAAAAAAAACAAAAAAGCCACCTCCATTTTATAGATGAGGCACAGAGAAGTGAGTTGACTTGCCCCCTGGTCACACAGCTGGGAAGTACAGAGTTCGGATGTAAACCAGGCAATCCCTCTCCCACCTGCCCGCTCCTAAGGGCTGTAACCTCCTGCAGCCAAGCCGCACACCTGCGGGCCGTCGGGTTCCCAGCAAGCCCGCAGCCGCAGCTGGCAAATCCCTCCCAGACACAGTTCTGCAGCCGTGGGGCATCACGCATTCACACGTGGCCCAAGGCGCAGGCCCTGGGCTTCGCACCGAGCGCGCACCCCATTTGTGTCAAATACGGAGAGGGCGGAACGCTGGGAAGTTCTCCCTGAGGTCTAACCTCGGGCCATTTCCGACAGTGAACGGAAGAGGGGACCGGAGCGCAGAGCCGAACCGCGGCGCCTGCCCCCCGTGGCCACCAGGTGTCGCCGCGGCGTCCCCGGAGCGAGAGGGCGGAGCGGCCGCAGCCTGGGAGCAGCATGTGGACGTTCGGGCGCCGCGCGGCCGCCGGCCTCCTGCCCCGCTCGGCGCCCCCGGGCTCGGCCCCGGCCCGCGCCGGGACCCAGGGGCCGACGAGGAACGCCCCGCTCTACGGCCGCCGGGGGTTGCGCGTCGGGACCGGAGCGACCCGCGTACCCAGCCACGCCGTGAGTACCCGCGCCGCGCAGCCGTCCGGGCCGCACGCCGGCAGGGAGAGGCCGCGCACGCTGGGGACGCTGCGGGCACGCGCGTCCACTCCGCTCCGGCGGGGCCGCGCACCGGGGCCGCGCTCCGCCGGTGGCCTGCCGGGCGGCGGAGCGCGCTGCTCTCTGCCCGGCGCGCGGCCGCGCACTGGGCCTTCTGTTTCCCCGGGGTCACGTCTGCACCGGCCTGTGCTTTCCGGTGAAAAGGGCAGTGCATTGTAACTGCGGGGGTGGGGGGGCGACGCAGCGCAGGGGAAGTGGCCGGGGACGCGATCTCGGGGATCCGTGGTGGTCGCCGAGCTCTCCACTTCCCTTTGCCCGAACTTCAATTTAAGGGATACTAGATACTGTCCTAGATACATATGTGTGTGTAGGGCACAGATGTTAGTGTGGCGCGTAAATATACGTAAGTACAATAAAACAGCACACATACCAACATAATGGTATAGGATAGTATTATGTAGAATCCTAGAGCGATGATTCCGCGCGTGGGCTTTTAGGAACGAAACGCTTCCTTCGAGCGCGGCGGAAACGTCGAGGCTCGGAGCACAGTAGCTAGAGCAGCAAAGCTTTTGGCGGCTTTTTGGAGAATGACCGGGCCTGGCCTCCAAGTTCAGCAGAGCTGTGTGACCTCGGGGATCTGGAACCTCTCCGAGGCGGGGCTTCCTTTTCCCTAAAGACATGAAAGGGAAACATGCCCATTTTGCGGAGCTGTTGGGAGGATTGTGCAGGATTAACGTAATACAAAGTCTTCAGCCCTAGAAGTTAATTCCCTTTTCTCCCCTGGGGGCTGCAAAGCATCTGACCCAGTCACTCCAAGACCTGAAAAGAGAAAGCCCAAAGAATGGGGGTAGGGTTGAGGAAGACTCACAGCGGGGGAGGACGCGATGTTTAATCAGGGTCCCTCCCAAATATTTTATTTATTTGAGAAAGAGAGCACAAGCACGTAGGGGCAGAGGGAGAAGCAGACTCCCCGCTGAGCAGGGAGCCCCATGCGGGGCTCGATCCCAGGACCCTGGGATGATGACCTGAACTGAAGGCAGACCTAAGCCGGGTCTGGAAGGTGGCAAGAGAGCAGGGAGGATAATTCCCGACGAAGAAATAGACCTGGGCGGAGAAGACGGGTGGATACCGGATGCTGAGTGGTTGGCACGCTGCGTGGACCGCGCACGGTGGAGGAGGCAGGCGAAACCCAACCCAGATTGTCCCTGGAGCGCTGACATGCGGACTTTAGACTTGACCGCTCTGTTATTTGGCGGTGTTCAAAGGAAAGTTAGGACTGGTGGCCAACATTCAAACTTGGGCCCTTGATACTGGGTCCCTTGGCTTCTTGGGAAATACCGGCAGTTATGGCCGTCCTGTTATTAGGATGCCCAAGTGCAGAACAGAGACATTAACTACCCCTGTTCTTCTGTGCTGCTCCCACCTGGAGCTGCCCGGGCTTGAACTCCCACCCCTGCTGGTGCCGGGCCGTGGGTTGCCGGCAGTTTGTAACTTAGGACAGTGACAAGATAGGGCATGGTCTTTGGGATGGTACCTGTGGCTGTTACGGGCTGCTGATTCAGAAGCATGCCCAACGGAGAGCTGCCATCAGGAGGTGGGCACCGCACACACACTGGAATCAGGGGTCATAGGAGGCTGGGAGGTAGTTAACCTGAGTCCGCCCTTTGGGCCTCCTCTACCATAGTAAATTAATCGGGTTTGTTGAACTTTGTAATACAGGGCCCTCAACCATCTCCAGTACTTGCAGAGCTGGGTGGATGACAGGGGCAACTGGGACCACCATGTTTAATTTTCTCAAGGTCTTATCTGTCCTCCGGTTGACCCCCCCCCCAATGTCCCTGTACTCCAGAACCCATCAAAACCTGAGTTCCTTATGGGGGCGTCATCCCCATCCCTATGTTCTTTATCCCCTATTCCTACTCCTACTTCTCCGGCACCATCCAAAAGAAACAGAATGGGAGCTGCCTGTGTCACTCTAAACTGCCTAGCAGCTACATTGAAAAAAGTCAAAAGAAATAGGTGAAATTAATTTCAACACCACAGAGGGGTGCCTGGCTGACTCAACTGGTAGAGCATGAGACACACGATCTGGGTCATGAGTTCAAACCCATGCCGGGCCTAGGGCTTCGTTTAAAAATTTTTTTTCAACAATACATTTATGTAATCTAGTTTTTCCAAATATTATCATCTTAACATGTAATCGATACTGAAAAATCATGGAGCTAACGGTCTTTTTTTGTACTCATTCATCCAAATCTAGTGTGTATTTCACATCAGCACACGTAAGCTCAGATGTTAAACTGAACTTGTTGTGGGAATGGTTGATTTATATTTTATAAAATTTGCGACTGAAAAAACAAATTCATGGGACACGTGGGTGGCTCAGTCGGTGAAGTGTCTGCCTTCAGCTCAGGTTGTGATCTCAGGGTCCTGGGATCGAGCCCCGCGTTGGGCTCTCTGCTCAGTGGGGAGTCTGCTTCCTCCTCTCTCTCTCTGCCTGCCTCTCTGCCTGCTTGTCATCTCTCTCTGTCAAATAAATAAATCTAAAAAACAAAACAAAACTGTACCATTTAAAGATTAATAACACACTGCCACATTCTCACCACCAGATTAAGAGACTGATTACCTGTCCCCCGGAAGGCTCTGGGGCTCTCCCGGTGACCACCGGGCCTCACTGAGGGGAATCTGCTTTCCTGAATTCTGTCAGGCATCCCCTTCTTTTCCTAGAGTGTCACCCTCTATGTATGTCTCCCTAAAGCACGTGCTATTAATAGAAAACATTCTGCTGCATCTATTTTACCATGACTTGTGTCTTGTGTTCAGTATTGTTTTTGAGGCTCATTGACACTGACACACTCAGTTGTCATTTATGCGTTTTCCCGGCTGGGTAGTATCCCCTTGGGTGACCACATCATGCTCTGTCCATTCTCCTGGTGACATCCGGGTGACCGCCATGATGCTGCCGTCACAATGGTGTTCCTGTAGGCGTTGCGGTGCATGGACAGAGGTTCTTTGTGGCCGAGTTCCTAAGAACAGCATTGCTAGGTGAGGGGCCAGCAAATATTCAACTCATTTGATGCCAGGAATGGTTGCACCAGTTCATTCCCCCCAGTGGTGGGTGAGACTTGACTCACCTTTCCAGCATTTCCAGCTTTGTGCTAGCCAGCCAGGCCAGGCCTCCCCTTCTGCCTGTCCATACTCTTGTTGACGTGCTCCAAAACCAAAATTGACCAGACACCCTCTGGCCCTGTGTTTGGGGTATTGGTGTCTTCCTGTGGAAGGCTCATCACTGGTCTGTGTGGCGGGTACCGTGACCCCTGCCTTCAGGGGCTCAGAAGGGGTACGCAGGTACCCAGGGAACGTTAGCCCCGGGAGAATGGGTAAGAGCCAGCAAGGAGTCTTTGGCAACGGTTCCTTTGGTGATTAAAAATGGCCGCATGTAGACTTCTACTTCTGGCTGTAACTTGCAGCAGAACAAACCTTCCACCAAGAATAGCCATTCAAGATACAAGAGTCAAAACCAAAACTGAAACAGAAAAAAGGCTGTGCGAAGGTGTCGGACTACGACAGCTAGGATTTGAGAGGCCAGGATCCTGGAGAGGAGGGAAACTCTGAGCCTCTAGTTCTCGAACTTCCCTTCCATGTCCAAAACCCTGTATGACTCCCAGGTGTGTGATTCTTTTCTTTGTGGCCTGGACCCTGGGACCAGACAGTGTGGGTTCAGATCCTGCGTCCTCCACTTTGCATCTGTGTATCTGAGTGATTTGCTCCGTTTCTTCGTCCATAAAATACAAATATAGTCTCTCCTTGCATTTCATGGATCCTGGACTCAGGAATTCACCTATTCAGTAAAATTTATCTGTAACCCCAGAATCAATACCCAAAGTAGATTTGATGCTTACTCTCAGACACACACACAGAGCAGCAAACACTGAGGAGTCACCCCATGCTTGTGTGTTGCCACTGAGGTCAAACAAGGTGACACTCTGCCTTCTCTCGGCCCCCACGGGGTCAACAAGTGTTCTTTCCACCACCTATTCTGTGGCACACTATTTGCATTTTTGTGTTTCCGGTTGGTGATTTCGCTATTTAACATGGCCCCGGAGCGTAGTGCCTACGTGCTGTCTAGTGGTCTGAGCACAGGAAGGCTGTGTTGGGCCTTACCGACAAAACACATATGCTAGATCAGCCTTGTTCAGGCCTCAGTTACGGCACTGGTGGCCCCGAGCTCAGTTTCATGAATCAACAATGGATATTAACAAGGTGTCTTTAAACCGAGACGCCTGTAAACGAGGTTATGTACGGATCCCCGGGTCACACGGGACCCGAAGCCTGCAGGAACCTACGCCTGTATTTTCCCATAGGAGCATTTCACTGACCTCCTGTTCATGGTGACTTTATAGAGCAAACTGTCGAGAAGAACCACTATAATAACAGTACTTGCTTCACAGGCTTGTAATGAGGACTGACCACATCCATTTCTATCAAGACTATCAATACCCAGTACGTAGTAGGGAACGCTCTAGAATGTGCAGTAGCAATAACTGGTTATCAGGCTGGGTCTCTGCTTCTCCTTTGGAGCCAGCCTTTTAAAATCTCACACTCTGGGCTCTGCACCCCTGTTCCCCCTCTTCTGCTCACTTCTTAGCCCCATGCCCTCTGCCTTCTCCTTTCTGAGCTTGCCAAGGGCACTGGTAGGTCAAGAGAACAATGGCCCTGGAGCCCTGCGCCAGAGTGACCTATAGAGAGAGGGTGAATCTTAACTGCCAACCTCTTCCAGCCCTTGGGTGCCTTCCCAGGGTGAAGTCCAGCTGAGTGCCTTCACAAGGCCCTGGGGCCACCTCTCCAGCCTCTCCCCTGCCATCTCCACTTTTCTCTCCTTTTACAGGCGCTGTCCCCTCCCTCACTGGGGCAGGTCCTTCAGCCAGGGTCCCCTCGGTGTTTGTCGCTGTCCTCTGGTTATGTCATCTGTCTCTCCAGCTGGTCAGTGGGGCTGGCAGCCCCAGAGACGAGCACCTAGACCCTCTTCCAGTTATGTGCTGGAAGAAATCGACAGGTCACATCATCTCCCGCAGATCATGTTAACAAGACCTGTCCATGTGCAGTCCAGTCCCCTCTTTTGGACCACAGCAGACATCGGCCGCTTGCCTGCACTCGTCAAAATCCAGGAGCCTTGCAGGTGCTTCCATGCGCCTGGCCTGTGCTAACCACCGCATACCTCGAATAGCCTGGAGCAGTGCTGCCCACAGAGCTTCCCATGATGGTGACAATGTTCTGTGTGCCACTGGCCACGTGAGGCCACAGGACACTTGAAACGTGGCCTTCCAGAACATGGGAGTCCTGGAAGTGGTACTTGTCCCTTATTCAAATTTTAGTGGGAAGTGACGGGAAATGACAATAAATTTAAATGTAAATTAGCTGCCTGTGGCTCAGGGCTATTATATTGGACCGCACAGCCTTAGAGCGAGCCTGAGAGAACACAAGGTAACGCATGAAAATGAGGCAGAAACATTCCAGAAACACTCCTGGAAAAATTGAACGTGGTTTATTCTCAAATGCAGGAGTAGTGATATTTAAGCCACACGTTCGGGGACTGTAATGCACAGAAAAACAGTAACGTGCTTCTTCACTTTGGCTTTTAGAGTCTGAGCCTCCACCGCCTTGATCAGATGGTGAATGTCAAAAAGCAGAGTGTCTGCTGGGTGACTGTGAGAGCAGTGGGAACGGTGGGCGACCCTGGGTAAGCTCAAGCCCCTTCCGTGTCAGAGAGCCCTTCCCCCCACCCCCCTCCTGCTCTCTCTCAGTACACAGCTCTGCATACCTGCTCATACTTCTATTAGCTTTTTAAATTTTTTTCCATTTCTCTTACTGGTTTAAAAAAAAAAAAAAGGAGCCCATCCCATCCAAAACCTGTTTTCTCCCTTAGCAGTAGCACTCACAAGCATCTTTCCATTTCGCCAACCATCTACCGTATTAGTTTATGTATGTATGTATGTATTTATTTATTTATTAGATTTTATTTATTTATTGAGAGAGAAACAGTGAAAGAGAGCATGAGTGAGGAGAAGGTCAGAGGGAGAAGCAGACTCCCTGTGGAGCTGGGAGCCCGATGCGGGACTCGATCTCGGGACTCCGGAATCATGACCTGAGCCGAAGGCAGTCGTCCAACCAACTGAGCCACCCAGGCATCCCTATGTATTTAGTTTTAAGTAGGCTCCACGCCCAGCTGGGCTTGAACTCACGGCCCTGAGACAGAGCCCTGCGCTGAGATCAAGAGTCAGATGTGTAACAGACTGAGCCACCCGCGGTCCCCTCTACCGCACTGTTTTAAATGAAATGATACTAAGCTTTATGGACGTATCCTAGTTCATTCCACCCATCCCCCACTGCAGGACATGAGGTGGTTTCCAGAGTTCTGTTGTTACTGTCGTTGATGACTCAGCAGTTGGGGTCCGCCAGGCCTCTGTGACGGGGAGACCCACTGCTGTAATGGCTCGAGCCAGCAGCTGTCGGCGCCCCTGTGTCCCCACGGTCCAGGGTGGGCGTGCCGCCTTCCCATCCCTATGTCCCTGACACGGTGGGAGCCAGGTCCATTCCACAGAAAGGTGCAAGAGCACGGAAGTCTGGGAAGTGGCACTTGTCCCTCCCTCCGATTTGGTGGGGGAGGCTTGGTCACACGACCCCAACTGACTGCAAGGGATGCTAGGAGACCTAGCCTGGTGGGTGTCCTGGAAGGAAGCCGTGTGTTCCATGCACAGCTCCCCGGCATTGCTACAGTCAGCTCCTGCCACCACTGGTGTCTGTGTAGACCCTCCGTACACACACACACACACACACACACACACAAATTACATGAGCCCCTAACCCCAGGGCTGCCATCCCAGGCCCATATGGTCTCTCATCCACCTCAAAGGCCAAGATTTCTAGGAGACATGCAGTCCTTTCTTGAGGTCTAGGAGTAGCTCTTCTGACCTACACACACACACACACACCACCACCACCACCACCACCCCCTCCCCCTCACCCCATGGAGAGGGTTTGCTTCACTTCTGGGCCAGCTCTTGCTATTATCTGTCTCTTTCATTTTAACCATTCTGGTGGTATCTCGTTGTGAATTTTTTACGGTGTATTTTCCTGAAGATTAATAAAGTTATACCCCTTGTTATGTGTTCACTGGCCATTTGGATATCTTTTTAAAAATGATATCTGGGGCGCCTGGGTGGCTCAGTGGGTTAAGTCGCTGCCTTCGGCTCGGGTCATGATCTCGGGGTCCTGGGATCGAGTCCCGCATCGGGCTCTCTGCTCAGCGGGGAGCCTGCTTCCTCCTCTCTCTCTCTGCCTGCTTCTCTGCCTGCTTGTGATCTCTCTCTGTCAAATAAATAAATAAAATCTTTAAAAAAAAAAAAAAATGATATCTGTTCGGGACACCTGGGTGGCTCAGGTGGTTAAGCGGCTCCCTGCGGCTCAGGTCATGATCCCAGGATCGAGTCCCACATCGGGCTCCTTGCTTGGCAGGGAGCCTGCTTCTCCCTCTGCCTCTGCCTGCCACTTTGTCTGCCTGTGCTCTCTCTCTCTCTAATAAGTTAAAAAAAAAATCTTAAAAAAAATGATATCTGTTCAAGCATTTTACCCATTTTTTTCTATAGCGTTTTCTTTTTCTTATTGACTTGTACTTTTTTATTTTTGTTTTTGTTTTTTATAGTTCTTTATATATTCTGGAAGTAAGCCCATTTTCAGATACATGTAATATAAATATTTTCTCCCACTTTGTTGGGCAAACCCCAACATAATTTTAATCATAATACAAGCAATTTTAATAAGCATAATGTCCAGCTGAAGGGGTGAGGTTGAATAAATAATATGAAATAAAATACCATGAAAATATATATATATGCTAATATAGAACAATTTCCAGGATATATTAAAACCTGTAAGGTGCTTCAATTTCCATAGTAAAAAGAATTTAAAATTCTGGACAGATGCAGAAGAAACTGTTATTCGTAGTTGACTCTGCCAGTCGGGGCTGCTTATTTGGGAAGAAAGGTTTCCTTCTTTATAAAGTCTTTCTTTTTAAGATTTTTTATTCATTTATTTTTTTGACAGAAAGAGAGACTGGGCATAAGCAGGGAGAGTGCGAGAAGCAGGCTCCCCACTGAGCAGGGAGGCAAGAAAAGAAGGGCTCCATCCGAGGACCAGGTTCATGACCCGAGCTGAAGGCAGAGGCTCAACTGACTGAGCCCCCCAGGCGCCCCTATATAAACTCTTTCATGCTGATTAATTTTTTTTGTCTGTACATGAATTTCCCATGAATTTTTCTAATTTGAATAAAAAGTTGATGTTTCAGGGCACCTGGTTGGCTCAGTCTGTGGCACATGTGACTCTTGATCTCCCAGTCGTGAGTTCAAGCCCCACATTGGCCGTGTTTACTAAAAATAAACCAAATAAGGAAATAAGTAGATATGTAGGTTTGACATTAATAAAATGGAGCAGTTTGGTATAAATGTGTTTGGGGGGTTTTGGTGTTTCCCTGCAGCTCTCTGGATGAGACCACCTATGAAAGACTGGCTGAGAAGACACTAGACTCCTTAGCAGAGTTCTTTGAAGACCTCGCAGACAAACCCTACACGTTCGAAGACTATGATGTCTCGTTTGGGGTACCTTTTTGCTTATTTTCTTACATTTTCTGTTTCCTCCTAAGAATCCTAGCTCACTACGACAGAGAATTCCCCTCCAGTGGAGTTAAGCATCCAACCGCACGTGGTTCCGGGGTGCGGGGCAAGGGGGAGACCCAAAGACTGGCCTTGGTGTTCCAGCCCTGCCCCGCCAGGCTTGTGACCTTGGGCAAGTCACGACCTCTGTGAGCCCCGTTTCTGCTTAAAAGTACAGGTTCTCAAGCTCCACTCAGGACGCGTGAGGTAAGCCGGGGGGGACCCAGGCCTGTGTTTGTCTGGCAGGATGACTGTCCTGCAGGCAGAACCGAACCACTGGTCCTTAAGCAGGGTGTGTTCCGAGCACTCGGACAGCGGCCCCAGCTCTGGGAGATTCTGACCTGCCTGTCAGGGTCTACTCCCAGGAAGCATATTTTTGGAAAAGCTCACCTGAGATTCTAATGTGCACCCTGGGTTCCATCCCTAGAGATTTTTCTTTAGTTGGTCTGGGAGTATCCCTGGCCGGCCAGGGGAGTTTTTTTTTAAGTTTTTATAAACACTCCTCAGATGATCCTCAGTGCCGCTAGGGGGAGCCACAGAGCCCTGAAGCCCGCGGAGTGCTGCTCTACCTCGACTGGCCACCTGGTGGCAGACTTGAGTCCCCCCCCTTGCCTTATTTTATTTATTTATTTGTTTGTTTGTTTAACAGAGAGCTCACAAGTAGGCAGAGAGGCAGGCAGCGAGAGAGGAGGAAGCAGGCTCCCTGCTGAGCAGAGAGCCCAATGCGGGGCTCGATCCCAGGACCCCGGGATCATGACCCAAGCCGAGGGCAGGCACTCAACCCACTGAGCCACCCAGGCGGCCCCTCCTTGCCTTTAGAATGCTGTTTCCCCCTTAGGAAGCAGCTCCTTTTTTGCCAGAAAAATCCCCTACGGAGATTAATCCTCTTGACGGCAATTAATTAATAGTCAGAAATGCTATGAAGGGGAATTGTTAGGACAACCAGCTGTCAGGCTAATGTGATAGAAATGGTGTTGGGTATTACTGTGGACGGAAGGGACCCCATCAGACGGAGCAGGTAGCAGAGCCTGGAAGATTTCAAGCCTGGTTGTAAGGACAGTGAGGGACGTGGAGGTCAAAATGAAGGCAATAGGGGAAAAAAAATGAAGGCGATGGGACAAGAGAGGGCTGGCTCCCTTCCAGGTGGGTTCCATGACTGCTGGGAGCATCACTGGGGCAGGGCATTGAAGTGCTTCTGCAGACAGCCTCAGAAGGCAAGCTGCTGGTGAGCCCATACGGACTGTGGGATGATGGAGCTGGGAGAGTCACAGGTCTCCTCTCCCCCAGTCTCCCTACCAGGGGCTGACGAGACTTACAGGGAAACCAAGTCTCAGGCTAAACTCGGCCATACGTGCAAACATTCATTAACATGCCACAAATACAGCCACACCACTCGTTCTTGTAGGATTAGTGAGAATACGTAGTGACTCAAGTATTTTTGCATGAGTGTTTCATTAGAAGCAAGTGTGCCGGTGTCCTCACAGCTGGATTCTGTTTACCACCCCATGCCCCCATCTCCCCCACCCCCAGGGGAATCCAGCAGCAAATGCTCCTGCTCAGGGGCGCCTGGGTGGCTCAGTCGGTTGAGTGGCTGATTTGGTTTCGGCTCAGGTCATGATCTCAGGGTCCTGGGATCGAGCCCCGCATCAGGCTTGCATTCAGGAAGGAGTCTGCTTGAGATCTTCTCTCTCCCTTTCCCTCTGCCCCTCCCCGCTGTGCTCGCTCTTTCTCTAATAAATAAATCTTCAAAAGAAAAAAAAAGTTCCTGCTCCATGGTGGGTCACAGGATCTTACCTGAATGCTACCCGCAGTGTCTCTCTGAAGAGTGACCCAGCTGCTGAGGTTTCCAGATCCCGTAGGCCATTCCTGCAAAGGGAAGAGGCACCTGTGTTTTTCCAGCCAGCCCATGTACCTTAAGTTACCATTCTTCTCACCAGGGGAAAGTGATTTCTAACAAATCATTTACTAGTTAGGAAACACCCCAATATAGATGTAGAAACTAAAGGCCAGTAGCTGACTCTGTTGTTAGGGCTTCTTACAAAGCACTCTGCAAAGCTGTCTACCCTGGGGGGTGATTTCCCGAGTAGAGTCCCTCAGGTGCTAGCTGACTCAGACATTTCACAAATCAATCTACTGAAACTACATAATAGGCAACAGAACACCTGTAACACCAGGGGTGCAGTCTGTCGTCCAGGTGGGCACTGCCTCCTCTGGGAAGCCCTCCCAGATGTTCCAGGCAGATACCACGCTTCCTTCCTCGCCCGGCACTCTGCGGTGAGTCTGTAGAGCACCGATCACGCCGCGTACTGTCTACACACCAGCTCCCACAGCCACACTGAGTTCCTGGGCAGCCCAGACACTGTTTGCTCTTGGTATCCCAGTGCCTGAAACATTGCCGGCTACGTGATAGGGACTTAATAAATGTTGGTCCAGTATACAAATGAAATGGGGCCCACGTACGTTTCCAGAACACACTCTCACTGATGCCGCTCAGCACCACAGACGTCCGAACTGCTTGCTCTCAGCCAAGCAGACGAACGGAAACAGTGTTCCAGGGAGACTCAAGAATGCGTGTGCTCAGTTTGCTCCCTGGGGAGTGGGTGACGTGAGTGGCTCCCCGGCTGTTGTGTCTTCCTGTCAGTGGAATGCGTCATCTGGGGGGTCGGGGTCCGGGTCCAGGCCTCACCCACACTGGCCCTGCCATGGGAGGAGGGGCTGCCCACCAGGGCAGACAGCACCTGCCGTCACTCAGCACCCATGGAGTCAGCTGTACCGTGCGCTCCGAGGGGTTCTTGCCAAGCCTCCTTTGTTTTCTCCACCCCTGCTCCCTGCCCTTGGAGCTCTGGACTCTTTGACATTTTAATGAGAATCTGTTTGCGGTCCTGTTCTTTACTCACTAAGCTGTCCGCGTGTCACTGCCCTACTGTAGAAGTTCCTTGAACTTCCCTGGACCTTCTCCCAAGAAAACCTTCCCCGCACGCCTGTGAGTCCAGTTTCAGTTGAGGTCGGGCAGTCTGCAGAGGCCCGAAGCCGGGCTCCGGGTCCCGGGTTACAGACACCTGCTCAGACGCAGCACCGTCTTGGACACGGAGAAAAACCTTTTATTAGCCTGTCGTCCTGGATTTGTATTTTCTCCTTCTTTGCTTCTGTTGAGTGGCAGGTTCTTCAGCTGGGAAGCGGGTGACATCCCTCTACGTCTCCGAATTCCCATTTGGATTAAATTATAAAAGGGCTTCACATTCATTATTCTTATTCCTTCAGAGGGCTGGCTGGTTTGGGAATGTGGGAAGCCATGTATCCCCGAAATCTCCTGACTCAACGTGCCATCGCGTAGGGGTCAGTCTCTGGAGTGAGCTGTGATGACACAAGTTGTGGGGGGGGGGGGGTTGCTGATACTGACTTAGGGGGACTGAGCCTCTGCCAGCGGTGGACGGGGGCTGTTCTGACCGGCGAGCACCTCTGGCCCCAGCTGTTGAAGAGTTTGACTCCCCCCTGCCCCTGCTTTTAAGGCTGCCCACACTCCTAGAACAGCCTCCGACTGGCCCTTAAGGAATAATCCCAATGAACAGAAAGCCATCTTCATCTGGGTACTTGCAGACGGTTCCGAGAGCATTAGGAACTCCTGGTGAACCAGTAAGGCCTCTCTTTTCCTTCCGTTTTTTCCTCCTCCTGCCGGATTCGTCTGGAAACAGCCTCTGGCTCCATGGGAAAAAATAATCACGCACAACCGACAGGAGGCGGGTTGGCTAAGGGTTGAGACTTTCTGCCTTCTGTGAACTTGCCCTCGACTTCGCACGTGTTACCACCAGCCCTGGTCACCGCTGGCTCGGTTCATTCCTCCACGGGTGTATTTTCGTGTCCACCCAGGATCTCGCGCTAAGAGCGGATTTACTGGACACTGGAGGTTCTGGGATGGAAAGCCAGAGCTGCCCGCCAGGCGCTTCGAGTCGTGGAGGGGAGGGCACAGGTGTCCCGCAAACAGGCAGCTCAGATGCAGGGAGGAAGGCATGGGGGTCACGGGGTGGGGGGCAGGGGCGCCTGAGCGGGGGTCTCAGTCTTGTGCAGGGAGGAGCACTGCAGGGTCGGTGCCAGGGGGAGGAGACAGCTTGAGGTCTTCACATCGGTGCCAGGGGGAGGAGACAGCTTGAGGTCTTCACATATAGAAGAAATCTCATGGCTGCTTTTTAAATATGCTCTTTGTGAATGCCTGGCCCGTTCCCTGGAATAATTCCGGAAGATCCTGAGTTGGAAAGATTGGATTTGGCTTTCAGGGACTGGACTGATTTGGTGTCCTGCCCTAGGGTGTGACCATGATCAGGAGCGAACACCACCCTTGACCACCGTGTCCCGTGCCCCTCCATCCTTGCCTGGGTCTCTGAAGGAGACCGCACAGATGTCGTCCTGAGGATGGTGGCAGGGTTGATGAGACTCGGACCCCCTACCCTCCGCCCTCCCCACAGTGCCTGCACCTCCCTGTGCGTGGGGGGCCAGGCCCAGTGGGGCACTGAGGGACCGTAAGTAGGTCAAACAGGAAGCCATTCTGTCTCGATCCCCTGAGCCTGTTATCTCATGGAAAAAGCAGCTTTGGAAGTTTGTAAGGGAGCCGGTGGGGGGGAAGGGCTGCTGATGGCTGGGGGTTTCTCTTTGGGGTGGAAATAGCTGAGAATTAGTGTTGTTTGCACACTTTATGAATACACTTTGTGAAATATTGAAATTATTAAACTGTGCAGTTTTAAGATACTTTTCTTTTTTTTAAGAGAGGGGAGGGAAAAGTTTTTTTAAATTTAGAAAAAGAGGGGGAGGGCAGAGGGAAGGAAGCAGAGAGAGAATTGTAAGCAGGCTGCTTGCCCAGCACAGAGCCCGAGGACGCGGGGATCTCACGACCCTGAGATCACGACCCGAGCTGAAATCAAAAGTTGGATGCTTAGCCAACCGAGCCCTCCAGGTGCCTCAGGACAATTTTTAGTAAATGAAAGGTGGTTGTCCAGGGGCGCCTGGGTGGTTCAGTGGGTTAAGCATCTGCCCTGGGCTCAGGTCATGATCCCAGGGTCCTGGGATAGAGCCCTGCGTCGTCGTCGTCGTCGTCGTCGTCGTCGTCGTCGTCGTCGGGCTCTCTGCTCAGCAGGAAGCCTGCTTCCCCCTCTCCCTCTGCCCCCCAACCTTGTGCTTTCTCTCTCAAATAGATAAAATTTTTTAAAAAGGTACAACCCAATAGAGCCTTCCCTTGCCTGCCAGTTACATTATTGTGTCTTATTGCCACGGCCGTCTACCTTTTCAATAGCTCTTTGTGTTTGCAAACCAAACACAGAGTCTTCTCAGAAGCCTTCAGGGCCTCTTGATTGGACAGGGGCTCTAGAAGCCCAGAGAAAGGCAGTGGTGTGTCTCCGCGGGTAGTGCCTGGGGTGGGAACCGTGAGGGGCTGCCTCCCCGCACCCCAGCTCCAGTAAAGGGACTGAGCTGCGCAACTGCTGTAATATCCTGCTCCTTCTAAAGAAACCTCAGACTCCTCCAAAGGGCTCCTTTGTTGAAACAGTGTTTTCAAATTTAAATGAGCATTTATTGAGCAAGGATGGACCAACCAGTCTTTTAAAGAATTCAGGGCTCTTTCGGAGAAAATAAAGCCCTGGAGGGCAGCTTGTGAGATGCGTGGGAAGGGTCTGAAAATAAAAGCTCTGTCTTCCTTCCACCAGCGGAGCTAGGAGCTAGCTCTGTGGCTCTTCTCTAAGACCAGCAAAGCTCATGGTTTGAACATTCCTTCTTTTTTAACTCTTTTCCTTGTTTTGGTGATGAGCGTGTCCTGTCCGATGTTTGGGCTGACGTGGGACTCCGGCAGAGTCGGGGTCTGCATTTAACATTCTCTCGTGTGTTCTGGCTGGGCTTTGAGGGAACTGAGGCAGCCCACGGGCTCCCGTTTGCGGGCTGTCACTCCTCAGACAAGCCGCTGCTGTCTCCTCACCTCCCGAGGGGAAAAATGAGAAGTCTCGCCTCGCCAGGCCCGAGGGGAATGAGGGAAGCCCCACGGGGTCTAAGTAGTATTGTGATTCATCACAGTCGGACTCAGAGCAGTGCGCTTTCTGTGCGACCTGCCGTGTCTGACACAAAACACATTTCTTCGAGGTGTGTGTTTCGTCTAAGTGTCGAGATGCGCAGCCACTGGACAGAGTGATTCACTTTGTCTTGTTCTCTTTCCCGCATGCTCTCGCCGCCTGATCCGCCAGAGTGGTGTCCTGACAGTCAAACTGGGTGGAGATCTGGGAACCTACGTGATCAACAAGCAGACCCCAAACAAGCAGATCTGGTTATCCTCACCCTCCAGGTACGTCCCGGAAGTCCACATCTGTCCTTGCTCGGGGCTCGTGAGATGTGGCATCGTGGACCCTTTAAAAGGAGCATCACCTCCCAAATGGGTGTGTGTCCGAGAGCCTCACCCCGTCCTCAAAGCACAGTTAACCCAGCGTCAGTAACCAGCCGCTGGAAGCATATCCTGAGGCCTGAAGCAAAAAGTGTGTAACTTTGCAGAGCCTGGCCGGGACGGTTTCTCTTTGTGAAGCCATTGCCCTGCCTTTTAAAAAAACGCTTTTGGGGTGCCTGGGTGGCTAGGTGGGTTGGATCCCCTGCCTTCGGCTCCGGTCGTTATCCCGGGGTCCTGGGATCAAGCCCTGAATCGGGCTCTCTGCTCAGCGGGGAGCCTGCTTCCCCCTCTCTCTGCCTCTCTGCCTACTTGCGATCTCTATCTGTCAAATAAACAAATAAAATCTTTTAAAAAAAGAAAAAAGCCACTCTTGACACTGCAGCCTCAGAATGAGTTGCGCAGCGTCTTCAGAGCAGGTTCAAGTTTGGCCTCTGGTTTGTTTCGAGCAGCTCGCTTGGGGCCAGTTGGATTCCCTCTGCCCAGCTTAGCTGCGTGCCCTGTGGAGCCGGGAGAGCCTCGGAGGCTGCGACTCCAGGGCGTCGAGTCCCTCCTGCCGTTCTCACTGCTCTGCGTCTCCTGGAATAAAGGCATGCGTTGGAGGCCGCCTGCGCTGTGTCTCAAGGCCTGAGAATGTGCAGAGACAGAGGGGCCTCACCCGCCTGCATCCGTCTGGGTGGCTGTCGGGGAGACGCTCACTAAAAGCTCTCAGACCAGCCTCCCTGGGTAACTCAGGAGCACTTCCAAAGACAACAGACTGAGTATGCATTGGGAAAGGCCAGATGGAACCAGCACGCAATTCTTGCAAAACCCAGTGATATCTACATTTTTTTTAAAATGAAATTATAGGGGCACCTAGGTGGCTCAGTCAGTTAATCTTCCAACTCTGGATTTGGGCTCAGGTCCTGATCTCCATAGTGATAAGCCTCAAGGCCTCTCAGCGGGGGGAGTCTGGGAGTCTCTCTCCGTCTGCCCCTCCCCTGGCTCTCTTTTTCTCTCTCAAATGAATAAATTTTCCAAAAAAAAAAAAAATTCATACTCTTCTGCCCCAATGTTCACATCATTTTTAGGCAGTTACTATTGTACTGTTTATCATGCCATGGTGTGAAATTATGCCTCCTGTGTTTTGCCCCAACCTCTTCTAGGAGGTATGTTATAATTCAACAAACAATTCCAGAAATCACCCACTTCTAGCAAGACCCTTACAGATTGCATTGCCTTTTTAGACCCAATTAACTTGAACTTGGGCGTTTCATCCTGTATGGGCCAAAGCTGTTCTCTTTGGCCTCAAACAGTTGTCCCAACCCTGGCCAGAGCCCTGCGTGAGGACTGCACTTTCCTGTCCTTCAGCTCTGGAGGAAGCACAGGAGAAGCTGGGTGGATCAGCTCAAACCTGAACCTGGGTTCAAACCCAGCCATCACCTTTCATGGGACTGTATTTCTTTTCTTTTTTAAGATTTAATTTGGGGCGCCGGGGTGGCTCAGAGGGTTAAAGCCTCTGCCTTCCGCTCAGGTCATGATCCCAGGGTCCTGCGATCGAGTCCCGCATCGGGCTCTCTGCTCGGCGGGGAGCCTGCTTCCCCCTCTCTCTCTGCCTGCCTCTCTGCCTACTTGTGATCTCTGTCTCTGTCAAATAAATAAATAAAATCTTTTAAAAAAATTTAAAAAAAAAAGATTTAATTTATTTATTTGTTAGAGAGAGAGAGAGCACAAGCGAGGAAAGTGGCAGGCAGAGGGAGAAGCAAACTTCCCACAAAGCAGGGAGCACTATGTGGGGCTTGATCCCAGGACCCTGGGATCATGACCTGAGCCGAAGGCAGATGCCCAACCAAGCCAGCCACACATCCCAAGAAAAAGTATATTGAAAAAAAAAATAGCATAGGGGCGCCTGGGTGGCTCAGTGGGTTAAGCCGCTGCCTTCAGCTCAGGTCATGATCTCAGGGTCCTGGGATCGAGTCCCGCATCGGGCTCTCTGCTCAGCAGGGAGACTGCTTCCTCCTCTCTCTGTGCCTGCCTCTCTGCCTGCTTGTCATCTCTCTCTCTCAAATAAATAAATAAAATCTTAAAAAAAAAAACAATAGCATAGGTGATTGCCGGGAGCTGGGTGGGGGGGGGCGGGGCATGACTGCTTAATGCGCACAGAGTTCCCTTTTGGGGTGATGAAGTGTTTTGTAGGGAGAGGTAGTGGTTGCGCATGTTACAAAGGTACTAAAGTAATAATAATAATAATACAGGTAAGGGACAGATCGCTTGAGTGGTACCCGAATGGCCGCGATTTGAACAACACTACTTTGCACAGCAGGTATCCTATGTGAGTTCCCAAAAGTGAAACCTCCGAACGTGACTTATGAACCCTCATGGAGAGGGTTCCGACGTTCCCAGGCCTTGAGAATCATTCTGTCGAGGTGTTGCAGGGGATGAAGTGGGGACTTCCTCTTCCACAGCAAGACGCTGAGACAGGCAGTCAGGGGGACGCCCTGTTGAACTGACTTTGGGAGCTTCCTTGTGGTCAGTTTCTTGGGGGCAGCGTCTGTGGGGTCAGCATTTCTGTGCAGGAGCAGTCCTCATGGACTTGCCGTGTGTCGATGTTGTCTTGCAGCGGCCCCAAGCGCTACGACTGGACGGGGAGGAACTGGGTGTACGCCCACGACGGCGTGTCCCTGCACGAGCTGCTGGCCGCGGAGCTGACCGAAGCCTTCCGGACCCAACTGGACTTATCCTCTCTGGCCTATTCCGGAAAAGGTGCTTGATGCCCCGTCCAGTCCCGGGGACAGTAACAGGTCTGAAGCCAAGACTCCAGCTGCGTCCCGCTGCTGGGGGTCTGGTTGGTTCCATTCCCGCTTTGGAGGACAGTGGCGTGTTGTGTACGGGCTCGGTGAAAAGAACGTGTTGCCTCCCACACTCCCCTAAGTTTGGACTTTTAATTTCCGTAGTGTTTTTGGATTTATTGTCTGATGTCCTCCCTTGCAGGATATATTCCTTCCTTTTATAGTGTCCCTATACTCGTACATTTATATAGAACCTCACAGCAAGAAAAATAAGGAGAAATTCAGGAGGAGAAATGACTTGATTTCACTCTTCGTTCTTTGAAGGACTTAATTGCCTAAAACCCCACAAAGCGGCAGGCGGACCTCCCTTTTCTGTCCCCAGATGAAGACACATTAAAGGGTCATCTATAAATGGTGCCACACCTCCTGAAAATGTCAATGTTCCTACGCCCTGTAGTACGAAAGTGTCAGTAACGTTCAAGAATTCTCAAACCAAAGATCATTCTCTCTCCTCGCTGGGGTCTCTGCCGGGGTGTGGCCTATACGGGAGACCCAGGGAGACGTGATGGTGTTTCTTCCAAAGAGACATACTAGGGACATACGCACACATTCCATCTCAGGGTGCGTGTGTTTGTGTATTTTTTTTTAAGTTATTTTTTATGGATACAGCTGCTGCAGCACAGGTCTGAGAATGCAAAAACTCTCCCAAAGACAAGAAGGGAAGAAGGGCCATTATCATAAGCCCGTGGATGGAGGGTAATAGCCTAGGTCACCCGGTGAGGTCATGCTTAGCAAATCGTGAAGGACCCCAGAAATGCAAAGATGTTCGTGTTCATGAAAAGAGCCCTAGTCCTTCACTTGGCTCAGTGCAACCTTTTCTTACGAAAGAAAGATTTCTCAGTGACAGGTCTATGCAGATGTGCGGGATCTCGGTTCTCTGTCTCTGGGCAAGTTTCACAAACTCCGGGACCTGTTTCCCCACGTGTTAAATGAGCGGCTGGAACTGAGAGAACATAGGGGATTCTCAGTCCAGACCTTCAGTGGTCCTGTCAGGCCAGCTTAACGGGTGAGGGGAGGGCAATGAACAAGTTTCTTAAGTTAGAGCATGAATATATGGTTCTAGGTATCGTTCCTTGAATTTCAGTTGAATTAATGTTCAAATAGTACCCATCGTCCGTGTCTTTACTGTGCTGACTTGTGCTCTGGGCTGAATGTCTGTGTCCCTCCCCCAAATTCCTGTGGTGAATCCTTACCCCCAGTGTGATGGAGTTACGGCTTCCGGAAGGTACGGCTTCCGGAAGGGGGTTGGGTCGTGAGGACAGAGCCTCATGACTGGAATGAGTCCCCTTATGAGAGAGACCCCAGAGAGCTCCTCGCCCCTCACCTCTCCTCACCCCTCCTACCATGTGAGGACACAGTGAGAAGTCGGCCGTCTGTGAACCAGGAAGTAGAACTTCCCCAGCCCCCCCCCCCCCCGCCCCGTGTGTGGGGCCTTGACCTTGGGCTTCCCAGCCCCCAGAACTATGGGAAATAAATTCTGGTTGTTTATAAGATGCCCAGTCTATGGCATTCTGTTCTGGCATTCCAAACGGACTAAGACAGCCTTCCACACCAGAGGACCTCATCTTATTTTATTTTATTTTTATTTTGGGGTATTTTTTAGTTTTTTGGAGATTTTATTTATTTATTTGACAGAGAAAGACATAACGAGCGAGGGAACACAAGCAGGGGGAGCAGGAGAGGGAGAAGCAGGCTCCCCACCAAGCAAGGAGCCCGGTGCAGGGCTCGATCCCAGGACCCTGGGAACATGACCTGAGCCGAAGGTGGATGCTTAACAACTGAGCCACCCAGGTGCCCCATTTTATTTTACTTTTTAAGATTTTTTATTTATTTGTGAGAGAGAGAGAGCATGAGTGGGGGAAAGGGAGTCGGCAGAGGCAGCTGACAGGGAGAGTGAGACCCTCCGGCCGGCCCCCGGAGGCTCCATCCCAGGACACCGGGATCATGACCTGAGCGGAAGGCAGACACTTAACTGAGCCACCCAGGTGCCCCCATAGGACTTCATTTTAATCTCTACTGACCTGCACCTTACACGTGAAGAAACCAAGGCTCAGGAACATTAAAACCCCCAGAGTAGTGCTCCTGTTCTGTTGTGTTCTTACTAAAGAAAGATTTGTTAGTGACAAGTCTGTGCAAATGTGAGGCAAAGGCTTTTGCAATGGGTGATCAAAAACCACATTCCATTATGGAAAAAACAAGTTCTTAGCAATAGAACAAGGTAAACAAACACTGAATGGTTACATAAAATGTTGCCTTTCTTTAAAAAAAAAAAATTCCTTTCCTTATTTTTTTCCTTATTTTTTAGTGTGGGTAGAAATTTTGTAAGTGTGGTAGGTCAGTACCAGTGAGAAAATAAAATCATGTGTGTGCACATGTGCACACGCATGTGTGTGTGTCTGCGCATCCGTCTCTTCTGATCAAAGTTTCTCTGTCTGGCTTACTTGGAACTCAGTTAAGTGATGCACTCACCTATCTGGGACGTAACATAAAAAAGACTTAATCAGGCTGCTGCAACAGGAGAATGTAAATTAGGTGATCTGTGTTCTTCTTGCTTCCTTCATGGTCTAGATTTTCAGGCCTATTTACTTTTACTTTACGTACAATGCTAACTGGTTTAATTACTTTCTTTCTAAGGCCCTGGGAGATTCCCATTTGAAGTAGTGAAAGAACTAGGATCACAGAACAGTCACCCAGGGAGTAATAAACATCATTCTCTGGGGGCGCCTGGGTGGCTTAGTCGTTAAGCCTCTGCCTTCAGCTCAGGTCATGATCTCAGGGTCCTGGGATCAAGTCCCGCGTCGGGCTCTCTGCTCAGCAGGGAGCCTTCTTCCCTCTCTCTCTCTGCCTGCCTCTCCATCTACTTGTGATTTCTCTCTGTCAAAA
>NC_081565.1:81068861-81190157 GCF_022355385.1 Mustela nigripes | reverse complement strand
TTTTTTTTTTTTTTAATCAGAATTTTTAAGATGTAAAAAGAAAACTCTGGCTACGGACTTATTTGTTGACACTAGCTCACTTTTCTTCCCTGTGAAATGGTGACATCAAAGCTCTGGCACCTGGGCCCACATGCAAACCACTCAGTACATGACAAATATGATCACATGCACAACACGATTTCATATTTCACATTTGGGCATTTCCCCCAAACTATTACTTATGACATCCTCCACTCAGCCACAAACATAGTCCAAATGATCGTCTTGGTTATTTTGGTGACCGATTCTGACTTCCGGAAACAAGTTCCCTTGCCCCTACAGTGCTTATGTTTTATTCCATCTTCAGCACAGTTCTAAAAATAATTTGGCCAACCTTAAGTTTGATAGTTTGTATTAACTAATAAGTTTACAATATGTTTCCTAGGCTATACCTGCCCCCATATTCTAATAAACCCCACTGCTACTTCTAGAGAAAGACCCATGTTCATAACAGTGAAAAATCTGTACGGATTGGCTATGCGAGGCTGCCAAGAAAAGCGGCGTCACACCTACAAGGTATACCCTTAGATTAAAGTAATTTTAGGTCGTGTCCAGTTGAATTCTTGGCACGGATTTATCTTCTGTAAATGAAAACAGTCACATACCAGAAGGGGAGGGTGGGGCACCGGTAGGAATCACATAAATTTTTCCTGCTGCTCAAACTATGACTTCTAGACTGTCTCTATGTGTCCAGCTATTGTTAGACATTATATCACGTTACTGTTAGACATCTTACAACAATAAGAAATGCTTTCAAATCCTCAGTTTGACTTAATTAGCCATAATGTCCTAAAGATCCCAATTAATGGCCTCTTGGGAATATATAAAACTGAGCCCACTTATATTCAATGTCTCCTTCAGAAAAAGAATCTGAGTTCACACGGTCCATCTTTTCTGGATGTATTAAGACATAGAATATTTTAACTCTCAAGGAACTAGATAGAGAAGGAATATAAATATAGCTCAACATAATAAAGGCCACATATGGCAAGGCTAACATCAGACT
Organism: Mustela nigripes; assembly: GCF_022355385.1. Classification (NCBI taxonomy): domain Eukaryota; kingdom Metazoa; phylum Chordata; class Mammalia; order Carnivora; family Mustelidae; genus Mustela; species Mustela nigripes. Next base: position 81,189,112 of record NC_081565.1, on the reverse strand, counting down.
CAGAACAGAAACATAGAGGTCTTCGTCTAAGATCAGACACAAGACAAGGATGCCCACACTCAACATTTTTATTCAACGTGATATTAGATGTCCTAGCCAAAGCAAGTAAGCAAGAAAAAGAAAGAAAGGCATCCAAAGGGGAAAGGAAGAAGTAAAGCTGTCACTATTTGCAAATGACAGGACTATACAGAAAACCTTAAAGATTCCAGCAAAAACCTATTACAGCTAATAGTTTCAGAAAAGCTGCAGAATACAAAATCAATATGCAAACATGAATTGCATTTTCATAAACCAACAATGAACTATCAGAAAGACAAATCAAGAAAAGTACCATTTGAGGCACCTGGGTGGCTCAGTGGGTTAAAACCTTTGACTTCGGGGCGCCTGGGTGGCTCAGTGGGTTAAGCCGCTGCCTTTGGCTCGGGTCATGATCTCAGGGTCCTGGGATCGAGTCCCGCATCGGGCTCTCTGCTCAGCAGGGAGCCTGCTTCCTCCTCTCTCTCTCTCTGCCTGCCTCTCTGCCTACTTGTGATCTCTCTCTGTCAAATAAATAAATAAAATCTTAAAACAAAACAAAACAAAAACCTTTGACTTCAACTCAGGTCTTGATCCCAAGGTCCAGGGATCAAGCCCCGCATGGGCTCCCTGCTCAATGGACAGCCTGCTTCCCCACTCTCTGATCACCCCCCACCCTGCTCATGCTCTCTCTCAAACTGAATAAACAAAAAAATTTTTTAAGGAATAAATTTAAATCTGTACACTGAAAACCAGAAGAAATTGATTTAAAAAATTAAAGAAGCTATAAATAAATGGAAAACTATTCTGTGTGCATGGATTAGAAGAATAAATATTGTTAAAATGTCCCAACTACACAAAGTGATCTCCAGATTCAGTGAGATCCCTATCAAAATTCCAATGGCGTTTTTCACAGAAGTAGAACAAATAATCCTAAGCTTTTTAATGGAGCCACATAAGACCCTGAATAGCCAAAGAAATTGTAAGAAAGGAGAACAAACCAGGAGGTATCACATTTGATAATTTCAAACTACACTGTAAAGTTATAGTAATCAAAACGGCATAGTATTGGCATAAAACAAACACCTAGATCAATGGCATGGAATTGAGAGCTCAGAAATAAACTCACACATATGTCGCCAATTAATTCCAGCAAAGGAGCTAAGAACATACAATAGGAAAAGGATATCTCTTAGTAAGTATTGAGAAAACTATACAGTCACATGCAAAAGAGTGAAACTGGACTCTATTTACACGGAAACCAAAAATCAACCCAAAATGGATTAAAAGCTTGAACCTAAGACCTGAAACCGTAAAACTCTCAGGAAAAAAAAAAAAAAACACACACACAGGGGTTACCTCCTTGACATCAGTTTTGGCAATGACTTTTTGGATTTGGCAACAAAAGCAAAAAAAACAAGTAGGACCGCATCAAAATAAAAAACTTGCGCACAGCATAGGAAACCATCAACAAGCTGGAAAGGAAACTTACCGAATAGAAAGAAATATTTGCAAACTACATATCCGATAAGGCAATAATAACCAAAACACAAAAGGAACTCCTAAAACTCAATACCAAAAATAGAAATAACCCAACTAAAACTGGGCAAAGGCCCTCAACAGAACATTTTTCCAAAGAAGACATAGGAATGATCCAGAGGTACAAACAAGGTGTTCACCATCACTTACCATGGGGAAAATGCAAATCTAAACCTGGATGAGATCTGACCGCACACAGGTAGAGCAGCTATTATCAAAAAGACAAGCGATATGGAGTGTCTGGGAGAATCTGGAGAACTTTTGTGCGCTGCTGGTGGGGATGTAAATTAGTGCCACCATAGGGAGGCTCCTTGAGAAATGAAAAATAGAACTACCATATGATGCAGCAATCCCACTTATGGGTGTATGTCCACAGGAAACAAATCCATTGTCTCAGAGGGACATCTGCATCCCACACTCACTGCAACATTCCTGCTGATGCCGAGTTACAGAAACCGCCTAAGCGTCTGCCGATGGATGAACGGACAAAGAAAATGTGATGTATATGCACGTGTGTGTATGTGCGTGTACATGTGTGTATGTACATGTACAGATAATCACACACATACGCACAAGGAAACACTATTTAGCCTTAAAAAAGAACAAGAGAATTCTGTCTTTGACAACAAGGTTGAACCTGAAGGGCATCGTGCTGAGTGACAGGAACCAGAGGACAACAAACACTGCACAGTACTTATACCTGAAATCTGTAAATCAACCAATCAATTTTTTTTTTAAGTCAAATTCATAGCAACAGTAGAAAAGTAGCTGCCAGGGGGTGCCTGGGTGGCTCGGTGGAAGCCTCTGCCTTCGGCTCTGGTCATGATCCCAGGGTGTTGGGATCGAGTCCACATCAGGCTCTCTGCTCAGCAGGGAGCCTGCTTCCTCCTCTCTCTCTCTCCCTACCTGCGATCTCTCTCTGTCAAATAAATAAATAAAATCCTTAAAAAAAAAAAAAAAGAAAGAAAAGAAAAGTAGCTGCCAGGGTTTGGGCGTTGGAGGCAATGAAGGGCAGGTTGGTAAAAGGCTTCAAACTTTCAGTGACAAAAAAAGAGACTGTTTCTATTCTTATAGAGATAATAAACCAGAACTAGAGAGTTTAAGCCAATAAACCAGAATAGATGTACTGAGCTGTTTACTGAAAACTTATTTAAACTCTTGAATAAAGCACCTGTACCTGATGTGGAAAACAAAAGCAGAAAGAAAATTATTGGATTTCTTTAGAAAGAACTGGAGAACAGCCTATTAACGAGTCCTTGAAACAGGCAGAGTGACATTCCTCTAGAAACTTAGGATGTTGATACTTTGCTAAGGGCAAAAAGCAATCTTAGCCCAACATCCATGACCCTGTAAGTCGACTTTAACACGTAAAAATTCCTTAGGAAACTTCCTTTAGCTCTACCCCCCAGAATATATATTGGCAATTATCCCCCTAAGCATATGGCTCACAGATACAATCTGAAGGGTCTCATGACTCGGGTTTTTGACCCCTTTCAAACATCCAGCCCTTCAAGGTCCTGGAAACTGCTGCCTCCAAATTCCTTAGAGACTTACACTATCCCTAACCCCCGTCCAACTCGAAAGTGTATAAGGGTATAATCAGCCACCCCTCACAAACCCAGGGCAGCTCCTTCTGCACAGGGGCCCTGTCCCTGTCCCCATTCGTTAATAAAACTACCTTTTCGGGGCACCTGGGTGGCTCAGTGGGTTAAGCCTCTGCCTTTGGCTCAGGTCATGATCCTGGGGTCCTGGGATCAAGTCCCGCATCGGGCTCTCTGCTCCACGGAGAGCCTGCTTCCTGCTTTCTTTCTCTTGTGATCTCTCTCCGTCAAATAAATAAACAAGTAAAATCTTTTAAAAAATAAAAAATAAATAAACAAAACTACCTTTTTGCACCAAAGACATCTCAAGAATTCTGTCTTGGCCCTAGGCTTTGAACCCTAACATCTTTTCCTACATCATACCCAGCAGGAAAATTGGATCCCAAAGACTTTCCTCTACTCTGAAAAGTCGAGCCCTTAAAAAAAATAAAATTTAAAAAAAAAAAAAAAAAGTCAAGTGCCTAAACCTTGAAGGGCAAAACCAAAAAAAAATAAATACTAGTGCAAGACAGACCCCAGCTTGTTAGTTCTGTTTCTGTGATTTGCAGGAGAATCGGTAGTGCCACATCTTGACCTCAAAGTTTTTAGCTCTTGTTTCTGCCATGTCAAGTGGGAAAGGTGACTAAATTACTGGGAAAAAGAAGACAGTGCCATTCCCTAGTTACTTTTATTTCCTATTCCTCCCTTCAGTGGTAACTGAAATTTTTCCAAAAGAAAGCAGCTTAAATAAAACCATGAGAGAAAGAAAACTTTAAAAATCTCCAAGCTCAGGGATGCCTGGGTGGCTCCATCAGTGAAGTGTCAGCCTTGGGCTCAGATCATTATCCCAGAATCCTGGGATCAAGTCCCTCGCTGTTCTCTTGCTCTGCAGGGAGCCTGCTTCTTCGCCCCCCCACCCCCACCCTCGCGCCCCCACCTGCCACTCTCTCCCTCTCTCCCATGCTCTCATCCTCTCTCTGACAAATAAATAAATAAGATCTTTTTTTAAAAATAAAAAAATCCCCAAGCTCAAAAGTAATACAAACAGATGAATTTAGAATCAGAGTTGCTGCATAATGCTGTCCAGGCTGTGCACTGCACAAATCTAGGCATCGCTATTCACAGGTGCCACCTAGAGCTATGCAAACTCTTGAAAGCAAATCCACCTGATTGCGCTGGAATTCACCTCACCACCCCATAAACAAGTCTCCTCAAATGTTTCACCAAACATTCCTTAAATCTGCCCCCTTCTACCCGATGAGGGAGCAGAAGGCAAGCTGAAAACAAAGCACAAGGTGACGCCCCAAAACCTCCCCACCCCCTGGGAGGGATAAGTGACATTCCTTCAGGATACTTCTAACTATCTTAATGCTTTGCTAGAGAGAAAAACAACTTTAGTCTGATAATAGCAAGGCCTCCGGTATCCTAAGGGCCTTCTTTGGCATATGAAAGCCCTTTTGGACACCTCCCCTCTTCCTAGCCTCCCCCCAACCCCACAGAATAGAATCAACCATTCTTCACAACCCCAGTGCCCCTTCCCTTTCTGCCCCTGGGTCCTATCCCCATGCTTTCATAAAATCACCTTTTTTGCATCAAAGATGCATCAAGAATTTCCTTCTTGGCCATCAGCTCCGACCTCACTAACGTCCCAGAACCACACTGTACCCACACACAGTCAGGTCCTCAGAAGTCTCCCCGCTTCCACCTCCCTCCCTTTCTCAGCCCATCTTCCATCCTGTAGCCAGAGTGAGCTTTCAAGAGTGTAAATAGGATCCCTTACCCTTGGAAAACCTCAGCAGAACCAGGAGTGAAACTGACCTCCTCTGACCTCACCCTGCACTGACATTCCAGCATAATCATGCTCTTTCCCCTCTCACTCTCAACACTTGCTACGACAGTTCCAAATCCCCAAGTCCCCAAAGGTGCTGTTTCTCCTGGCTCTGAAGGCTTGGCCAGCTTTGAACCCAAGTGGGTCCTTATTCCCCATTTTTTCTGCTTAGGGCATTTGTTTCTCCTGAAAAATGTTCTTGGTTCAGCCTCGCTGACCCCTCCTCCACTGGGCCCCTTAACCTGAACCCCCTTATCCCACAGTCTCAACACACGTATTTCTCCTTCCCAGCACTGACAGCAATGGCAATTAAGTCATCTGGAGCAGGTCACCTCTGCTGGATCATACACTCATGGGGACACAACTGTGTCTCTCCTCATTTACCACTCTAGCCCCAGCCCGGAGCACAACTCCTTTTGCACACGAAAAGAGCTCCACAAATGTCAAACTGTTATGCCCCAATAATGGGTCCGGGATTAAAGGAGCGAGACTGATATAAAGCGAAGGTCAAGCAAAGCTTTATTTCGCGCCAAGCATCAAGAATCTAACCGAACGCTCAGGGACGCACCTCTTACAAGAGAGGGCGACCCTTCTCTGTTTCACAGACCAGCTTTTAAGGGCAAAGGCCGTCCGGTGGGGCCTGGCCATGCACAGGTGACCAATGAGATTGTAACACACACAGGAAACTCCACAGTGATGCAGGTGACCAACTGAGTTACAATTTACCCTAGTAGACATTTGATTTAGCCTATTACACCTTGGTTAGGATTGGCGCCCAAAAAGCTCCCAAAGGGCAGGGCCCATACTCCTTGGTAACCAGGGAGACAGCCTGCATCCCCCCCCATACCGACCAATGGTCAATCCACAATAAAACCCCCGCCACTGATCGGATGTCTCCACCTGGCCGGACCCACCCTCCTATCTGGGCTTTGTTACCTGGAGCTGGTTTCCGGGATTTATTTTTAAGTGAATCCCCTGGGGGAAGGGGAACCGGGACAGTTTAACTTGAATGAAAGCCTCTTGCTAAATTGGTCCTTGCAAAACGAATGTGTCGTGATCACGGATTTACTGGTGTAGTCCAGATTAATTCCAATAACGGTAGTTCTAAGAGTGTTAACAAGAAATGTAACTTTTAGAGAAAAGTGGTTGGCAGGGGAGGGTGTCAGTGAAGGGTGTCGGGAGGGGGGAAATCCTTTTCCTTGACCTATCTTAGATTGCCGAGTTGGGGTCCTATAAATCAGACCGACACTCTCTATCTCAGAGTTGTAAATCTGAGCCCTATGTTGAGTGTAGAGGTTACTTAAGAATAAAATCCTAAAAAAAAGAGACTGGCAAAAGACAGATTAACAAGAAAAAAAACAAACAGAAGTTGACGAACACCCCCGTTATGCATGAACACGAGGTAAGACCAAAGGACCAGTAGCCCAAAGCGGTGGCTGGAATTTGGGCTTCGATTACCATCGGTACAACAAAAAGGCAAAAGGTTTCTGGCCTTCCGGGTAGGATAGGCAAGTCTTGGAAGGTGATGAGAAGGATCAAAAACAGACTTTTTTAGTGAAGTTTGTAATGCAAATGTAAGCTACTGCCCTCTTGCTGAGAAGAGTTGTTAAACCCTTTTCCTGGTCCCGCTTTTAGCCCAAAACAACCCATACACCAAAGAGGCCTATTTTGGGGGTGGCATATTCTAGGCACACTGCAGGGGCCAAGGGTAGGCCAAACCAAGATGGGCCACGTAGGGATAAAAATTATTTTGAGTTAAAAAGCATGGAAACCCAGGGGATTCGGGAAAAGCTCTTTACCTCCCCTGCTCGACTACCTAACGAGAATTAAGACGGAGGAGCCGCTCCAGACAGAGCCATGGGCACGGATAATACATGATTCTGTGCCCTAGGGAAGGAGAACAGAGAAGAACCTAGCAAGACCGTTTGATCCAAGTCCTGTAAGCCCCATTGTTTCTGACCGGCCCAGCAAACATTGGTTTACTGAACACTCCCTCTCTTTCATCTTCCTGTGATTCCTGGTCCCTCCAGGTCCCAGACCCCTACCCGCTTCTCCTCCATTCAGAAGGACGTGTACGCCTCATCGCGCGGTCTTTGGAGTCTCCACGTCTGTGTGCAGTCTCTGTACGTACCTAGGAAATTTGATTTTCTCCTGCTAACGTGTCTCATGTCTCTCCTTCTTAGTTTAACTAGGACTCCTGAACGGGACAGGAATTCCCTTTTTTTAAAGATTTTATTTATTTATTTATTTGTGAGAGAGAGAGAGAGAGAGAGAGCGAGCGCACAAGCAGGCAGAGTGGCAGGCAAAGGCAGAGAGAGAAGCAGGCTCCCCGCCAAGCAAGGAGCTGGATGCGGGACTCGATCCTAGGATCTAGGATCATGACCTGAGCTGAAGGCAGCGGCTTAACCCACTGAGCCACTCAGGCGTCCCAGGACGGGAATTCTTAATCCCTGACTACACACAAACAAAAGTTCTTTGGAGTCCTCTACACATTCTTTTTTTTTTTTTTTAAGACTATTTTTAGAGCAGTTTTAGGTTCATAGCAAAACTGAGCAGCAAGTACAGTGGTGGGATACCTGGGTGGCTCAGTCGTTAAGCATCTGCCCTTGGCTGGGGTCATGATCCTGGAGTCCTGGGATCGAGTCCTCCTTGTCCACCTGGGGAGCCCGGTTCTCCCCCTGCCTGCTGCTCCCCTGCTTATACTCTCTTGGCATGTAAATAAATAAAAATCATTTTTAAAAATCGACAAACATTAAAAAAGGAAAAAAAAAAAAAAAAGGAAGTACAGAGGTTTCTGGGGCACCTGGGTGACTCCCTTGGTTAAGCCTCTGCCTTCAGCTCATGATCCCAAGTCCGGGGATAGAGCCCCCTCCCTCTGCTCCTCCCCCTGCTTGTGCTTTCTCTCCCTCTCCCTGTCAAAGAAAGAAATAAATTCTTTTAAAAGAAAGAAAATACAGAGGTTTCCCATAGGCCCCATGCCCCACCCCCAGCAGAGGGACAGGCTCCCCCATTATCAACATTCGCCCCTGGGGTGGTTGGTTTATTTCTGATGAAGTCCCAGAACCTAAGTCAGGTTCGGTGGGGTGAGGAGGTTCGGAGCCGACGACTAAAGAAAGAATTCTTAAGACGTCGTTGGTGCAAAAGGTGATTTATTAGAGCACGGGGACAGGGCCCGTGGGCAGGCAGAGATGCGGCTGCCCCGGGTTGTGAGGGGTGGTTGGTTATATACGCAGGAGTTGGGTAGGTGAGGACAAAGGGTTATTGGGGCAAAGAATACTATCAGGATATTGAAGGCTTAGTTACTATTAAGTAAAGACAATTGAGGGTCTCCTGGTGGAATGTTACATTCCTGCCATCAAACATCCTTGTTAATGAGATTTAGGTTTAGAAGAAATTTAACTTTATTTACTTTTCCTTCTCCCTCCACCTCCTTCGGTTTTTATGGAGGGGAGGGTGACATTAGGCTTGAGAAACTGAGTTCTGTGTCTTTGGAATTTGGGCTATTGATAAGGTAACTTCTTTGTTTGTAAATCTCAAGGACATTTGCAAACCAAGGGAGACTCCTGTCTTGCAGGATTGTGATCTCAGCAAGTTAACTATTTATCATTTTATGGCAGTCCGGGGTGCCCGAGGAATGCCACACCTATGGAGGGGAGCGGATAAAGGGCGGGGTGCAAGGCGCCAGCTCTTGCTTTGTCCTCAGCCGGCCTCCTGCTCCCTCATCATTTCGACCGATGGACGCACACTGACAGGTCTAACCACCCACGCGGTACACTAGCGTTCAGTCTTGCTGCTGCACATTCTGTGGATCGGGACAAAAGCGTGACGCATCTCAGTGAAGGAGGTAAGGACATCACAAAATACACCATCGTGGCCTAATGACTCTTTTGGGGCCGAAGGCCCTTGAAAAACAGAAAAGGCAGAGAGGGACCTTCTCGGACCTCCCCTTATCGGCCTCCTTTTGTAGTCAGAAGAAACTCCCGTGTCACAAATCCCCTCGCGGGGAGTTTCATAGCTCGGGGAGGTTCGACTCTTATCTCAAGAGAGGAGACCAGAAGTCGACGCCACGCCCCGGACGGTCTTGGTCACACACTCCCCTGCGTCCCACGGATTCTTCCTAAGGGCCCATCTCTCTTTTCTAAAAATTATTTACTCCCCTCTAAGGGACCTACACCACCCGTCTTCTTCCCCTAGAAGATCTTATATAAACTCAAATCTCGCTATGTTTTTATTTTATTTTTTTTTTAAAAGATTTCATTTATTTATTTGACAGACAGAGACCCCAAGTAGGCAGAGAGGCAGGCAGAGAAAGAGAGAGGAGGAAGCAGGCTTCCCTGCAGAGCAGAGAGCCCGATGCAGGGCTCGATCCCAGGACCCCGGGATCATGACCTGCGCCGAAGGCAGAGGCCTTAACCCACTGAGCCACCCAGGCGCCCCTCGCTGTGTTTTTAGATATTCACTTTTGTTTTGTGATACCCTCCCAGACATGACAGCAAAAATTAATAAGTTTATATACATTTTCTCCTGTTAACCCACCCACTGTCAGCTTATTTCATAAACCCAGCTGTTACACCAGAGGGAAAGCCTTCCTCCCCCTACAGTATTATTGTGAAGAGAAAACCACAGGCTCAGAATGGCATCACTGGGGCCAAGTCACCAAACCACGGTTATATCTGATCTAACTGCAATTTCAGCCTTTCCCAGGATTGCACTCTTAACTGGTCAGTCCAGAATTTTGGGCTCAGCATCAGGGAGGCAATCATCGACCACGAGGGCCCTTCCCCAGGGGAAGATGAGGTCACCTACATGATAAGACCCCCCCACTCCCGACTTCTCCCTGGAGGGAAAGTGACCTTGCCTGGAACAATCCTTTTCTTTTTTTGCCTCACTCTCCTGCCTATAAAAACCTTCCAAGGTGTACAACTCCTGGGGAGCACCTGTCTCCTTGCCAGATGGGGTGCTGCCTGAGGTTTAATGAAGCCAATTAGGTCTTTAAATGTTCTCACTTGAACTCTTGTTTTTTAACAGTATCAGACAGAGTATTTTCACTGCCCTAGAAGGCCCCCGGGGCTCTGCACCAAAAGGGGTAAAGGGGTCCTGAATTTTTTTTTTTTTTTTTTTTTAGTTTAAGCTTCGGACCACTGCCCCTCCCTGTTCTAGAGGTGAACCCACAATCCCACCCTGGTTTTCTGAATTTCTAGGATTACCATAAGACTCCCATTCTAGAGCAGCTGACGCACCCCCTATGCTGACATTGAAGACCCTCCCCCATTTGGCATTCCTGCTTTATCTTCTCCTTTTAAGGGCCCTTTCGTCCTTTGACCCAATATTGCGCATCACTTGCAATAATAAAGATCATGTGCAGATCTTCTAGATCCTGCTAATAGGCCCTTGAAACCTAAAGGGACCCTGCTGTACGGCACAAGGGATGGAGCAGGAGACAGAGAAGACCCTTCTCACGATCTGCCCTCCATAAGAGGTTGAGCTCTCTGGAAGATAATGGGGACTTTATGAGGACCTGACTTCTTTATCCTGGGCCCAGTGCGTGCTCAACTCTGGGAGGAGGAAGTGGGGAGCAGGAAAATGAGCCCTACCTCCTGCTCTGGGTTGGCAATGTCTGGATGGGGAGGGAGCTCTACCCCGCTATCTCCTTGCTTCCAGTCGGGGCTTCACGCTTTTTCTAAAGCTCCTAGTTCTTAAAGCAAGTGCAGCTCTAGTGAGTGGGGTCTAGAAAAAAACTAACGAGGGCTACCTGGGTGGCTCAGCCAATTAGGTTAAGCTCCCATCTCTTGGTTTGGGCTCAGATGGTGATATCAGGGTTCTGGAATGGAGCCCCGGAACTGGGCTCTGCACAGGAGTCTGCTTGTCCCTCTCCCTCCCCTTCTGTTCTTACCCCCCACTCAAGCTCAAGTTCTATGTCAAAAGTAAATAAATAAAATCCTAAAAAAAGAAAGAAGGAGAGAAAAACAAAACTAACAAGGGAAAAGTTAAAAGACTACAAGATGCTATCAAAACATCATGGTGGGGGCGCCTGGGTGGCTCAGTGGATTAAGCCGCTGCCTTCGGCTCAGGTCATGATCTCAGGATCCTGGGATCGAGTCCCACATCGGGCTCTCTGCTCAGCGGGGAGCCTGCTTCCCCCTCTCTCTCTCTCTGGCTGCCTCTCTGTCTACTTGTGATTTCTCTCTGTCAAATAAATAAATCTTTAAAAAAAAAAAAAAAACATCATGGTGAACACTCTTCAGACACTCATCGGAATACAACTGGCCTCCGCCTCCACAGCTGATCTGATCCTTGTCCTTGTGGTTTGTGACCACTGTGTGACTCAGGAGACAAATTCCAGCTTTGGTCTGCTTGGTTTTCCCTTTCTTGGGATCTTTCACTGATGTTTAAGAACACTTTGTCAAGTCCACCCCAGGGCCAACGGAAACCATATCCATCATACAAAAAAAAGGTAAAATCATCCAAAAAAACTCACAAACCGGGCAGACTCTAGGGACAGAGCAGAAACTGGCATCTTTGACCAACTCCAGCTTCCCGAAGGGATTCCCACAGATAGCAGGAGGGAAATCGTGGGCCACAGAGATGCTGAAGGGGCTTATTTGGAAAATCAGAGCTCCCACTGATGGAGGGATCCAGGCAGGGCAAGGAAGGGAGGGAAGAAGTTGGAACTTTAGCGGCATTACGAATATCCCCTTTCTCTCCCCCACCCCCTCTTTTTTTTTTTAGATTTTTATTTATTTATTTGACAGAGACACAGCTAGAGAAGGAACACAGGGGAGGGAGCCGGAGAGGGAGAAGCAGGTTCCCTGCAGAGCAGGAAGCCCGATGCAGGGCTCGATCTCAGGATCTCAGAACCCTGAGATCATGACCAGAGGCAGAGGCTTAATGACTGAGCCACCCAGGCGCCCCTCCCCCATCCCCTCTTTGCCCGCCCCCCCACGACCAAGTAAAAGGAGTCCCCAGGGCAGCTTGAAAGGAAGCAGAGATTCCCAGGGGCTCTGGGAAGTGAGGTCAGGGTTGGGAAGGCAGGACATTCCCAGTGGAACACATTCAAGACTGCTTTGGGGCTGCAACCCTATAAATACATTCCTGTCTAAGATCTGATATTGTGGGCTTAGAAGACGGGCCATTAAAAAAATAAACAGTACTAATAATATTAATAATCAAGAGTGTCAGGAGTGTTGAAATTTTTCTGGAGCCCTTTCCTGAGTTGCCTAATGTCCAGAGAAGGAAAATAACAGTGTTTAGTCATAAATTACAGGATCAGTGCACATAGCTATCAAGATGATGAGCCAGGGCTTGTAAATTGGTTTTGTTTGGGTCTAATTAGATGTTCATCGTGTGTGTGTGTATGTGTGTGTGTGTGTGTGTGTGCGCGCGCGCGCGCGCCTGCAAGCCATTTCATCACTTTTTTTTTTTTTTTTTTTTTTGGCCTCTGGCTCTTTCTGATTTAAAAAAAACACTTCAAAGAGGTAGGACATGACATACCTGATCGGTATTTATGTTTAAAAAATTGGCTTACTAAACGTGCTGCGACGGGGAAACTGTTAAGCACAGTGTTTTTGCCTTTATTCAATGACTGATTCATTCAACTGACTTTTATTGATTGCCTAGCCAGGAGCTAGGACCTAAGATGAACAAACACTTTCCCTCTTCTTGAAAAGAAAAGTTAACACAAAATGCGTTGGGAAGAGTTCTGATCACTGAAAATTATAACTAGAGACGGCCTCATATTCACACAGACAGATATAAATAAGATACTTTTTAAATTCTAAAAGGTAGTACAATGGATCCTTGAACAACTCGGCTTTGAACTGTCGGGGTCTACTTATATGGGGATTTTTTTACAGCACAACACTGTAAATAAATGTATTTTCTGTTCCTTATGATTTTCTTTTTTTTAAAGATTTTATTTATTTATCAGAGAGAAGAGGGAGAGAGAGCGAGCACAGGCAGACAGAATGGCAGGCAGAGGCAGAGGGAGAAGCAGGCTCCCTGCTGAGCAAGGAGCCCGATGCGGGACTCGATCCCAGGACGCTGGGATCATGACCTGAGCCGAAGGCAGCTGCTTAACCAACTGAGCCACCCAGGCGCCCCTCCTTATGATTTTCTTTTTTTATTTGTTTTATCTTTTTTTTTAAAGATTTATTTATTTGACAGAGAGAAATCACAAGTAGACAGAGAGGCAGCCAGAGAGAGAGAGAGAGGGAAGCAGGCTCCCTGCTGAGCAGAGAGCCCGATGCGGGACTCGATCCCAGGATCCTGAGATCATGACCTGAGCCGAAGGCAGCGGCTTAATCCACTGAGCCACCCAGGCGCCCCTCCTTATGATTTTCTTAATGACATTTTCTTCTCTCTCCCTTTATTGTGCTAATACAGCACATCACATATTCAACATACAAGATAGTATGACTCCACAGCTGATGTTATTGCTACCCCCCAGTATGCCTTTTAAATAGACACTCTGGGTCTAAATCAGTGATTTTCCATTGTTGTAACAAATGTGACTTATTGTAAGGCTTCAGAGCCAGGTGTATAAATCCACAGTGAGCATCTGTACTTTAGTGATGGAGTGCTTAGAAAATTTAAGACCTGAAAAGTTGTCGTGTCTAGCATTTCCCACACTCCTACCCTTCAACTCTATGGTTCTCTAATCCATGTATCCCTTTGGGAACAACTTCGACTGAGATAGATAGATAGGTAGAGAGATAATAAAACCACTGATTTAGAAGAGAACATAAAGTTAACATTTGGGGAGAGGACATCTTTCCTGAAACTTTTTAAGTCATTTTTCAATGTGCTTCATAATCACCATACTAGTTATATAACAAAGGTTTACCTTTTCTAACCAAAAAGATCATTTTCTAGGTCCCCCTCCCTGCCAGTATCCGTAAATCTGATGGAGATACCGGAATGGCTTTAGGGAACCTAAGCTGGGTTCATTGCAAATAAAATGGAGCAGTTCCAGGCAATGACACCCAGACCTTGGTGTGCTGGCAAATATGGGACAAGCTGTTTTCTGCGGGGCCAATGCTCTCATTGGAGGAGTTTTGCCAGTATCCATGGTGTAACTACACCTTCCGTGGCTGATAACGTAACCCAATTTGCTCCAGGTTGCCTAGAACTTTCCAGCTTTTGTTTTTTTTAAGATTTTATTTATTTATTTGACACATAGAGAGATCACAAGTAGGCAGAGAGGCAGCAGAGGGGGAGGGGGAAGCTGGCTCCCTTCTGAGCAGAGAGCCCGATGAGGGACTCGATCCCATGACCCTGAGATCATGACCTGAGCTGAAGGCAGAGGCTTAACCCACTGAGCCACCCAGGCGCCCCAAACTTTCCAGCTTTTAACTGAAAATCCTGAGTTCCAAGACCTCTTACTTCATGGGAAACAGGATGGTGGGGTCACCTGAATGGCTGGTTTCAAGTTCCCCACATGACGTCCCTGAACGTGGAGTCAGGCCGAGACAGACACACGGTGCAGGCCTGCGTTCCACTGACGGCGGTTAGCACGGCCACGTTGTTCTCATCAGCTCTCCATCGACCTCCACCCTTGATGATTTCCTGGAGCGATCTTAACAAAGGGTGGCACCCTGGGTGGCTTAAGACATGAAATTTATCATCTTCCGGTTGTAGAGGCCAGTAATCCCAAACCACAGTGTGGGCAAAGCTATGCTCTTTTGAGAGCTAGGGGAGAATCGATTCCATGTTTTTCTCTTAGCTTCTAATGTCATTTCTTGGCTTTCAGCTGCATAACTATAATCACTACCTCCACTGTCATATGGCTTTTTTTTTTTTTAAAGATTTATCTGTTTATTTTATCAAGAGAGAATGGGCTACGGGATGGGCAGAGGGAAGGGGGGAAGAGAATCGCAAGCAGACTCCCCACTGAGTGCAGAGCCTGACATGGGCTCGAGTCCACAACCCCAGCCAAGATCAAGACCAGAGCTGAAATGCCCATAGTAGTCAAACCACGGAAAGAGCACAGATGTCCATCAACAGATGAATGGATAAAGAAGATGGGGTGTATATACACAATGGAATACTATGCAGCCATCTGCAATTTTGCCATTTGCCACGATGTGGATGGAACTAGAGGGCATTATGCTGAGCAAAATAAGTCATTCAGAGAAAGAATTACGATATGATCTCTCTGATATGAGGAATTTGAGAGACAGGGTCAGGGGGTTGTGTAGGAAAAATGAAACAAGATGGGACCAGGGAGGGGGACAAACCATAAGAGACTCTTAATCTCAGTAAACAAGCTGAGGGTTGCTGGAGGAGAGGGGAGTGGGAGGGATCGGGTGTCTGGATGATGGACACTGGGGAGGGCATGTGCTACGGTGAGTGCTGTGAAGTGTGTAAGACTGATGATTCACAGACCTGTACCCCTGAAACAAAAAGAACATTATATGTTAATAAAAAATAAAAATTAAAAAAAAAATAAAATAAGTTTGGTGGGGGGGAGACTGGAGCTAACATCAAGAGTCAGATCCTGACGTGCCTGGGTGGCTCAGTTGGTTAAGCATCTGCTTTGCCTCGGGTCATGATCCCAGCGTCTGCTCAGTGGGGAGCCTGCTTCTCCCCCTGCCCTTACCCCTGCCTGTGAGCTTGCACGCACTCTCTCTCTCAACTAAATAAAATCTTTTTTTTTTAATATTTTATTTATTTATTTGACAGAGATCACAAGTAGGCAGAGTGGCAGGCAGAGAGAGAGGAGGAAGCAGACTCCCTACAGAGCAGAGAGCCTGATGTGGGGCTCGATCCCAGGACCCTGGGATCATGACCTGAGCCGAAGGCAGAGGCTTTAACTCATTGAGCCACCCAGGCGCCCCTCAAATAAATAAAATCTTAAAAAAAAAAAGTAAGATGCTTAACCCACTGAGCCACCCAGGTGTCCCTGGCATTCTTCCCTCTCTGTCTCTTTGTCTTTGCTTGGCACCTTCTTAGAAGCACCCTAGGCTTACTGGATTAGGTGCCCACTCTACTTCTTCATATAATCTCATTTTAATGTAACTAATTACTTCTGCAACAACCCTATTTCCAAATAAGTTCACTTTCTGAGGTATTAGGGGTTAAGACTGCAACACATACTTTTTCACAGAACAACATACCTTCAACCCGTATCAACCCCCCTCACCAATATCACAACAATGTTAATTACCAGGTCTTAACTCAATGTTTTAGAAATATAGGATTCTAAAACTTAAATCTATTTAAAATGTTTTGATATATACATATCTATATGTAATTGAATAAATAAATAGAATATTGCCAATTATAGAATCCTCTGACTTAATTTTTTTTTTTTTTAAAGTAAACCCTACTCCCAATATGGGGCTCAAACTCACAACCCTGAAATCAAGAGTTATATGCTCTACTGACTGAGCCACCCAGGTACCCCTCCCCTGATTCAATTTAAAAATGCTTTAGTCGGGGGGCACCTGGGTGGCTCAGTGTGTTAAGCTGCTGCCTTAGGCTCAGGTCATGATCTCAGGGTCCTGGGATCGAGTCCCACATTGGGCTCTCTGCTCGGTGGGGAGCCTGCTTCTCTTTCTCTCTCTCTCTCTCTCTGCCAGCCTCTCTACCTACCTGTGATCTCTCTCTCTCTGTCAAATAAATAAATAAATAATCTTAAAAAAAAAAAAAAAGCTTTAGTGGGGAGCACCTGGCTGGTTCAGTCGGTAGAGCATGTGACTCTTGATCTCGGGGGTTGTAAGTCTGAACCCCACATTGGGTGTAGAGATTACTTAAAAATAAAAACTTTAGGGACGCCTGGGTGGCTCAGTTGGTTAAGCAGCTGCCTTCGGCTCAGGTCATGATCCCAGCGTCCTGGGATCGAGTCCCACATCGGGCTCCTTGCTCAGCAGGGAGCCTGCTTCTCCCTCTGCCTCTGCCTGCCATTCTGTCTGCCTGTGCTCGCTCTCTCCCCCACTCTCTCTGATAAATAAATAAAAAATCTTTAAAAAAAAAAAAATAAAAACTTTACAAAAATAAAAGTGAAAGTGCTTTGCTAGGGGAGCCTGGGTGGCTCAGTGGGTTAAAGCCTCTGCCTTCGGCTCAGGTCATGATCCCAGGGTGTTGGGATCGAGTCCACATCAGGCTCTCTGCTCAGCAGGGAGCCTGCTTCCTCCTCTCTCTCTCTACCTGCCTCTCTGCCTACTTGTAATCTCTGTCTGTCAAATAAATAAATAAAATCTTTTAAAAAAGTGCTTTGCTTATTTCTCAGTGATGAGATTTGGGGTAAAATTTCATTTTCTATATTTAAACTTTCCTATCCTGCTTGTTTCTTCCGCCCATCTGTTTCTTCTTTCCCATCTCTCATTTTTACATTTTGACAATTAATGATGGACCTATATTTTCAGAAAAATGAAGAGAATCAGGTTATTCCGTCTGCACTGGGAAGATGATCGCTGGGAGCCAAGTGGATGGGACACAGGGAGACACGTGCGAAATAAGGAAGCATATGGTCAGAGAAGCCACAGCGAGGCCAGGCCCGGGAAGGGGAAAGTACTCTCTGAAAGGGAACTTAGCGAGTCTTTACTCTAGCATCTCTCCAAGGGCATCCCACAAATTCTATGGGAATAAAAATAATCTGTGGCCAAGAAAATGGGGCGACACGCAGCATTGCTCTCCCTCTGGAAAAGTCACAGTGCACACATCTGAGGAGTCCTGCAGTACAGAAACCTGTTTAGCCCAGAATTTTCCAGACATCTGGAGTCAGAAACCTTTTTGGGAAAACCCTCCTTATTAGAGCTAGGGTTTTACTCTAGTCTAGCTTTCCCATTTTAAGATAAGAAAATTGAGGTTTAGAGAGGAAATCTGAGGTCATATAACAGACATAGGCAGAACTGAGACAAAAACCTAGGCCACAGGACACCTGGGTGGCTCAGTGGGTTAAAGCCTCTGCCTTCGACTCAGGTCCTGATCCCAGGGTCCTGGGATCGAGCCCCACATCCGGCTCTCTGCTCAGCAGGGAGCCTGCTTCCCCCTCTCTCTCTGCCTGCCTCTCTGCTTACTTGTGATCTCTCTCTCTCTGTGAAATAAATAAAACATCTTTAAACAAACAAACAAACAAAAAAAAAAAAACTAGGCCTCTTGGCCTCCTGGTCATTGATTTGTTCCCGTACTCACTGTTCCCTGCATTTCCGCTTGCTGGGGTCGGTAAAGCTTTCTCCGGAGTCCCCGGGAAGAGAAAGAGGAGTAGGACATCCCCACAGGATATAGGAGAAAAGGAGTCAAGCCACAGTTGGAGTAACAGAAGTATATTTGTTTGGGACAGTTGTTGGGTTTTGGGTTTGTTTGGTTTTTGTTTTGTTTTGGCTTGATAATTCTCAAATAACTTTTTTTTTTTTAAAGTCTTTTTTAAAAGTCCTGGCTCGATCCCAGGACTCTGAGATCATGACCTGAGCCAAAGGCAGAGGCTTTAACCCACTGAGCCACCCAGGCACCCCCTCAAATAACTTTTTAAAAAATGTTTATTCTCTTAGTTGCTCCTTCATGATCCAGAAATCAGCCAAGGGTTGTGCAGTCTGCACACTGAGCTGAGTCTCCTTTTTCTGTCCGTCGAATCTCCCACCGGCCTCGGCAGGACTCTCAATGACCAGACATCTGTGGTGACGTGGACCAGACAATGGGGCTTCCTGTGGGTAAGCACCGATTCCTGCCTCCACACTGACGCAAAGACAAATACCAACAAAGCTCTGCCTCCCTCAGTTCCAGGACTCACTTATCAAAAGCCTTCTTTTTCCGGTGATGACACACAGAAAACATCTGCCCTACCAACTCCCTCAGAAATTCCACCAAACCTAAGGGCTCACAGGGTAAACACAGATAGGGCCATCTCTTCTCTCTGCGGATGCTGATGGACAGTCGCCATGAAGTCACACGTGGCACCATCATGTTCTGGTACATGACACAGACCCCAGCACCCACACCTACAGCTAAGAAACAACAGGAGAGGGGCACCTGGGTGGCTCAGTGGGTTAAATCCTCTGCCTTTGGCTCAGGTCATGATCCCAGGAGTCCTGGGATCAAGCCCCGATTCAGGCTCTAGGCTCGGCAGGGAGCCTGCTTCCACTCTCTCTCTGCCTGCCTCTCTGCCTACTTGTGATCTCTGTCT
Organism: Mustela nigripes; assembly: GCF_022355385.1. NCBI lineage: Eukaryota > Metazoa > Chordata > Mammalia > Carnivora > Mustelidae > Mustela > Mustela nigripes. The sequence goes on along the minus strand of NC_081565.1, from coordinate 81,170,028 downwards.
GTTGAATAAATAAATAAACTCTTTTTTTTAAAAAAGTGTTAATATGAAGACCAAACTTGAAAGAAAGAAAGAAAGAAAGAAACAACAGGAGAGTATAACGTCCTGGAGGTGCACAGAACAAGAGGTCAATTCTGGGGGCGCCTGGGTGGCTCAGTGGGTTAAAGCCTCTGCCTTTGACTCAGGTCATGATCTCAGGGTCCTGAGATGGAGCCCCGCATCAGGCTCTCTGCTCAGCAGGGAGCCTGCTTCCTCCTCTCTCTCTCTCTCTCTGCCTGCCTCTCTGCCTACTTGTGATCTCTGTCTGTGTCAAATAAATAAATAAATAAATAAATAAATAAAATCTTTAAAAAAAAAAAAAGAGGTCAATTCTGACAAACTTGCTCTGAGCACCTGTTGTGTACACGGTCACACTCCTCTCATGCATTATAGCCTCGTCGGCAAGAAAGGCAGGGGTATAATGTCTTCGATCCAAAACCCAAAACAGTGTTCAAAGAGAGGCTTAAAATAAAATACCATATGAGTTCAAGACAATTGGCAATTGCTTTTAATTTAGGGGAAGACTGGAGAGGAAGGCCTTGAAGGATGAACCAACCACGGCAGGTGGAGAGGGGAGGAGGCACTCCATGGCTAGGGGTCAGCTGTGGGGGCAAGTGGGGCCATTTATGATTGGGGAGAGATTTGAGCAGAGGTGGGCAGGGAAGAATGTGAATCCAGATAAAGCAGGTAGACTGGAGTCTGGGGAGCACTGAGTGAAGAGGGGACAGACAGACAGGGGCTAGGTCGCAGAGGCCATGAACCTGTAGATAAGACATTGCAGTGTGCTTCTGTGGTCCTGCTCCATGCCGTGCTTGGGGGGCAAGAACAGACCTGGTTATAAACTACATGGCTTTATCAGTTACTGTACTAGAACTGTTACTTCAAAAACAGGAAGATGTCATGCCATCTATTACATTTGGACCTTCTCCCATGGTTAGTAAAAGGCACAGCTCGTGTGGGAAATTTTGTTGTTGTTATTATTCATAGCATAATATGCTTATGACCTAATATTTGTATGAAACCTTTTATGAGACTTGGGCAGGCAGAAAAGTTAGGACGGTATTTCTCAGAGTTGATCTGTGTAACATTCTATAGTTAGCACTTACTTGTTCTTTTTCTCCTTTTAAAGAATAGTGTTTTTCTTCTAAACATGGGGAATTTGGGGGTATGGGAATGGTAAGATCAGGACTGTTGTTTTTTTTTTCTTTTTCCCCATCGCCTAATTCACCGACCCCCCGATTTTTTTTTTTAAGATTTTATTTATTTATTTGACAGAGAGATTACAAGTAGGCAGAGAGGCAGGCAGAGAGAGAGAGGAGGAAGCAGGCTCCCTGCCGAGCAGAGAGCCCGATGCGGGACTCGATCCCAGGACCTTGAGATCATGACCTGAGCCGAAGGCAGCGGCTTAACCCACTGAGCCACCCAGGCGCCCCCCATGTTAACCATTTTTAAGCCTACAGTTCAGTCCATTAAGTACATTCACATTGTTGTACAACCACCACCATCATGCGTCTCCAGAACTTGTTTAGGTGGAGCTCTTTTCAATAGAATAGTTGAAGTCTTCTCTAACATGGCAAGCATTGTAAGCCAGAGTGAAGAGTGAGAACAGATTTGGGGCTCAGGGAGCATGTTCCTCTCTCTGGAAGCAGCTAAGACTATCGCAGTAGGCCAGGCAAGAGTTGGTACAATAAGATTTGGTGTAGCTGAAACCCCACACCCAAGAGCATAAAGGAAAGCAGACGTGGGAGTCACTTTTCTCCCAGAAGTAATTTATTTAGTGGAGAGGCCAATGCAGATCCATGAAGAGAGACAATCCATTGCTAAGTACAAGCTCTTTAATCACAGAGGATTTTCATATCTGTATTAAAGAGCAATGCAAATGAGTGAATGCAATTTTATGAAGCTGTGAAGTCTACTGAGTTTCCTTTTTGAGTTATAGGACTTTCTTTCAGACTCCTCATGAGTGAAGAGTCATGAGTTTGCTTTGGAATGTACTTTCTCTTTATGAAACTGAAAAAAGGAAGCCTCATTTAAAATGAAGATGGCTATTCTTCTGAAGTGTTTTCAAAAATCGAAATGGAAGGAAAACTTCCAAACTCTCTGAGGCCAGTGTTGCCTTGATCCTAAAACCAGACAAAGACCTCATCAAAAAGGAGAATTACAGATCAGTATCTCTGATGAATATAGATGGAAAAATTCTCACCAAAATACTAACCCATAGGATCCAACAGTACATTAAAAGGATTACTGGGGCACCGGGGTGGCTCAGTGGGTTAAAGCCTCTGCCTTCGGCTCCGGTCATGATCCCAAGGTCCTGGGATCGAGCCCCACATCGGGCTGTCTGCTCAGCAGGGAGCCTGCTTCCTCCTCTCTCTCTCTGCCTGCCTCTCAGCCTACTTGTGATCTCTATCTGTCAAATAAATAAATAAAATCTTTAAAAATAAATAAATAAATAAATAAAAGGATTACTCACCTCAAGCAAGTGGGATTTATTCCTGGGCTGCTAGGTTGGTTCAGCATCTGCAAATCAACCAATGTGATACACTATGCAAATGAAAGAAGGGACAGGAACCATATGATCTCCGAATAGATGCAGAAAAAAGCATTTGACAAAGTACAGCATTCTTTCTTGATTAAAAGTCTTCACAGTGTAAGGATAGAGGGTACATACTTCAATATCACAAAAGTCATCTATGAAAGACTCAAAACAAATATCATTCTCAACTGGAAGAAACTGAGCTCTTTTGCCCTAAGGTCAGGAACACAGCACGGATGTCCACTATCACCACTGCCGCTGTTCAACAGAGTACTAGAAGTCCTAGCCTCAGTAATCAGACAACGAAAAGAAATAAAACGCATCTGTATAGGCCAAGAAGAAGTCAAACTCTCACTCTTAGCAGATAACATGATACTTTATGTGGAAAACCCAAAAGACTCCACCCCAGAACTGCTAGAACTCATATGGGAATTTAGTAATGTGGCAGAATATAAAACCAACACACAAAAGTCAGTTGAATTTCTGCTCACCAACAATGAGACAGAGGAAAGAGAACTTAAGGAGTTGATCCCACTTACAATTGCACCAAAACCATAAGATACCTCGGAATAAACCTAACCAAAAAGGTAAAGGATCTGTACTCAGAAAACTGTAAAGTACTTGTGCAAGAAATTGAGGAAGACACAAAGAAATGGAAAAACGTTCTGTGCTCATGGATTGGAAGAAGAAATATTGTGAAAATGCCTATGCTACCTAGAGCAATCTACACATTCAATGCAATCCCTATCAAAATACCATCAACTTTTTTCACAGAACTATAACAAATAATCCTAAAATCTGTACAGAGCTAGAAAAGCCGCCAAATAGCCAAAGGAATGTTGAAAAAGAACACCGAAACTGGTGGCTTCACAATTCTGGCCTTTAAGCTCTATTACAAAGCTGTACTCATTGAGACAGTATGGTGCTGGCACAAAAAACAGACACACAGATCAATGGAACAGAATAGAGAGCCCAGAAATGGACGCTCAACTCTATAGTCCACTAATCTTCAACAAAGCAAGAAAGAATACCCAATGAAAAAAGACAGTCTCTTCAATAAATGGTGTTGGGAAAATTGGACAGCCACATGCAGAAGAAGGAAACTGGACCATTTCCTTATACCATTAAAAAAAAAAAATAGACTCAAAATGGATGAAAGACCTAAATGTGAGACAGGAATCCATCAAAATCCTAGAGGAGAACACAGGCAGTAACTTATTCCACCTTGGGCACAATAACTTCTTGGTAGACCTCTCTCCAAAAGCAAGGGAAACAAAGGCAAAAATGAACTATTGGGACTTGATCAACATAAAAAGCTTTTGCACAGCAAAGGAAACAGTCAACAAAACCAAAATACAATGAATAGAGTAGGAGAAGATATTTGCAAATGACACGTCAGATAAAGGGCTAGTATCTAAAATCTATTAGGAACTTATCAGACTCAACACTCAAAGAACAAATAATCTAATCAAGAAATGGGCAGAAGACATGAACAGATGTTTTCCCAAAGAAGACATCCAAATGGCCAACAGATACGTGAAAAAGTGCTCCACATCACTCTGCATCAGGGAAATACAGATCAAGACCTCCATGAGGGACGCCTGGGTGGCTCAGTTGGTTAAGCAGCTGCCTTCGGCTCAGGTCATGATCCCGGCGTCCTGGGATCGAGTCCCACATCGGGCTCCTTGCTCTGCGGGGAGCCTGCTTCTCCCTCTGACTCTACCTTCCACTCTGTCTGCCTGTGCTCGCTCTCACTCTCTCTCTCTCTTACAAATAAATAAATAAAATCTTTAAAAAAAAAAAAAAAAAAACCTCCATGAGATCCCACCTCACACCAGTCAGAATGGCTAAAATTAACAAGTCAGGAAATGACAAATGTCAGCAAGAATGCGGAGAAAGGGGAACCCTCTTACACTGTTGGTGGGAATGCAAGCTGGTGCAGCTACTCTGGAAAACAGCATGGAGGTTCCTCAAAAAGTTGAAAATAGAGCTACCCTACAACCCAGCAATTGCACTGCTGGGTATTTACTCCAAAGATACAAATGTAGTGCTACGAAGGGGCACCTACATCCCAATGTTCATAGCGGGAATGTCCACAATAGCCAAACTGGATGTCTGTTGACAGATGAATGAATAAAGTAGATGTGGTATATATACATATATGTGGTATATGGAATATTATGTAGCCATCAAAAAATGAAATCTTGGGGCGCCTGGGTGGCTCAGTGGGTAAAAGCCTCTGCCTTCGGCTCAGGTCATGATCCCAGGATCCTGGGATTGAGCCCCGCGTCGGGCTCTCTGCTCAGCAGGGAGCCTGCTTCCTCCTCTCTCTCTCTCTCTCTCTCTGCCTGCTTCTCTGCCTACTTGTGATCTCTGTCTGTCAAATAAATATATAAATAAAATCTTTAAAAAAAATGAAATCTTGCCATTTGCAATGACATGGATGGAACTAGAGTAACATAAATCCATCAGAGAAAGATAATTATCATATGATCTCACTGATATGTGGAATTTAAATAACAAGTCAGAGGATCATATGGGAAGAGAGGAAAAAGGAAACAAGATGAAATCTGAGAGGGAGGGAGACAAACCATAAGAGACTTTTTAAAAAATATTTTATTTATTTATTTGACACAGCGAGAGAGAGACAGAGTGTGCACAAACAGGGGGAGCAGCAGGCAGAGGAAGAGGGAGAAGCAGGCTCCCCGCTGAGTAGGGAGCCTGATGTGGGGCTCAATTCCAGTACCCTGGGGGGATCATGACCTGAGCCAAAGGCAGACACATAACCAGTAGAGCCACTCAGGCATCCCTCTATAAGAGACGCTTAATCATAGGAATCAAACTGAGGGTTGCTGGAGAGGAGGAGAGGGGAGGAATAGGGTAACTGGGTGATGGACATTGGGGAGGGTATTACATAAGACTGATGAATCACAGACCTGTACCCCTGAGATAAACAATATATTATATGTTAATTAATTGAATTTAAATTAAAAAATTTTTTTAAACCTTTTACATATTAAAAAACAAAATAAAATGAAGTTGGGAGGCCAGCAGGAAGAGCTCTCACTGCTCATTGCTTTCATCCTGCTGCTCATCGTTAAGTGCAGACCCAACCAGAAGAGAGGGACCTTGCATTCCCAAGAGAATTTATTACTGCAGCAGGAGAAAGGAAGAACTTCTCCTTGCCCAACGAGAAGTTCAGCCAATATGAAAATACCACAACTCAGCCACTGAGAAAACATCACCACCCTGATTTCTCACTTTCTTCCAAAAGACTTTCATCTAAAGTAGCCCTTCTCAGGGTGCCTGGGGGGCTCAATCAGTTAAGTGTCTGCCTTTGGCTCAGGACATGATCCTGGGGTCCTGCATCAGGCTCCCTGCTCAGTAGAGAGTCTGCTTCTCCCTCTCCCTCTGCTCTTCACCTCCCAACAATCTCTCACTCTCTCTCTCTCAAATATCATAAAATCTCTCCAAAAAAATAAATAAATAAAAAATAAAGTAAACCCTCTCAACTTAACAATTCTCTGTATAAAGTAACTTTCCTCTCCTTTGATCTCCAGACTTGCCTATGGTTCACCATAGCTTGCATGTCCCAAATTGCAATTCCTTTGCTGTTCCTAAATAAACCCATATTTCACCAGAAATAACTCTAGACGTTAATCCATTAATCCTATCCAATAATTTTGTTATCCAGGAAACCTTCATGTGTTCTGCATGCTGAGCTGAATCCTGTTCAGTGAAAGATCCAGCTGGGGAGGAAAATAATTTTCCCTTTACCCTTCTAAGTTCTTGTCTGAGACCGCCCCCACCTCCCTGCTGCCCCGTCGTAAAAGACAGATTAATGGGAGAAAAATAAACAGAAGTTTAGCAACATATATACCTACTGTATACATGGGAGAGACGCAGGAAAACTGAGTAACTCTCTGAAATGGTCCAAGCCATCAATAATCTCCAGTGATACACAAAAGATGTTGGGGAAAAGGCAGGGGAGGGGGGATATCGCCAGGAAAACCACAGTAAACAAGGAGATTTATTTTTTTTTAAAGATTTTATTTATTTATTTGAGAGAGACAGACAGAGAGAGCATGAGCGAGGAGAAGGTCAGAGGGAGAAGCAGACTCCCCATGCAGCTGCGAGCCCGATGCGGGACTCGATCCCGGGACTCCGGGATCATGACCTGAGCCAAAGGCAGTCGTCCAACCAACTGAGCCACCCAGGCGTCCCAAACAAGGAGATTTAAATGTGCAGATTTAGGGGCCTTTGGGTAGCTCAGTGGGTTAAAGCCTCTGCCTTCAGCTCAGGTCATGATCTCAGGCTGAGATTGAGCCCCAAATCAGGCTCTCTGCTCAGTGGGGAGCCTGCTTCCTTTCCTCTTTCTCTGCCTGCCTCTCTGCCTACTTGTCATCTCTGTCAAATAAATCAATAAAATCTTAAAAAAAAAAAAACTGTGCAGATTTAAATCTTTGTTTTCTTCATTGATAAGAATTTCTAGAGCTTTAAAGCTCTGGAATCTCTTCTCTTCTCTTGGCACAGGGAGGAAGACAAATGTAAATTGCTCTTACAAAACCAAGTAACTTGGGGCGCCTGCGTGGCTCAGTGGGTTAAGCCGCTGCCTTCAGCTCAGGTCATGATCTCGGGGTCCTGGAATCGAGCCCCACATCGGGCTCTCTGCTCAGCAGGGAGCCTGCTTCCCTCTCTCTCTCTCTGCCTGCCTCTCCGTCTACTTGTGATTTCTCTCTGTCAAATAAATAAATAAAATCTTTTTTTTTTTTTAAAGGTTTTATTTATTTATTTGACAGAGAGAAATCACAAGTAGATGGAGAGGCAGGCAGAGAGAGAGAGAGAGAGAGAGAGAGAAGCAGGCTCCCTGCCGAGCAGAGAGCCCGATGCGGGACTCGATCCCAAGACCCTGAGATCATGACCTGAGCCGAAGGCAGCGGCTTAACCCACTGAGCCACCCAGGCGCCCAAAATAAATAAAATCTTTAAAAAAAAAAAAAAAACCAAGTAACTTCTACTTGGTTTTCAGGGCTTCTCTCCTGACTGCTGTTTTCAAAAAATGATGATTCTAAAATAATCCTTATGCCAAAGAGATGTAAGGGCCTATTTAGCCAGAGCGATTCCATCTGGTTAAACAGTGATTTTGTTGTTTATGCAGTAAAACTTAAACGGACCCTGTGCCCCCACCCCCACCCCGCCCACTCAGGGAACTTACTTAAAAGCAAGTCCAGGAAACCAGTCCCAGGTAACAAAGCCCAAATACAAGGGCAGGTCAGGCCAGGTGGAGACATCCAATCAGTGGGGTGCGCATACTGTCTCCCTAGCTACCAAGGAGTGTGGGTCCCGCCTTTTGGGCCCCAATTCTGACCAAGGTGATGGGCTAGCTCAAATATTTACTAAGGTAAATTGTAATTCAATTGGCCACCCGTGTGTGACCTCGCATGACTGTGCAGCTTTCACTGTGTGTTACAATCTCATTGGCCACCGGTGTATGGCCAGGCCCAACCCCACTCGCCTTTGCTCTATAAGAGTTAGTCTGTAAGGCTGGGAGGGGTCGCCTCTTTGTAAGAGACTGCCCTGACTGGTCAGTTTGATTCTCGATGCTTGGCGCAAAATAGATTTGCTTGACCTTCGCTTTGTATCAGTCTCGCTCCTTTGATCACGGATCTATCATTGGGGGACCTTTCAGAGACATATTTGGATGTGGCAAACTCTGCTTTCCTTCAATCTAAACTATTATTTCTGACTTATCTGGATATTTGAGATTAACTTGCTATGATATACTATGCAGAAGTCACAAAACCAAACCCTACCCTACAGCCACATAAAGGAACTTAGAGGATACATTTAAAAAACTGAACATAGGGGCGCCTGGGTGGCTCAGTGGGTTAAAGCCTCTGCCTTTGGCTCAGGTCATGGTCTCAGGGTCCTGGGATCGAGTCCCGCATCGGGCTCTCCGCTCAGCGGGGGGCCTGCTTCCTCCTCTCTCTCTGCCTGCCTCTCTGCCTACTTGTGATCTGTCAAATATATAAATAAAAATTTAAAAATAAAATAAAAAACTGAACATAGGGACACCTGAGTGGCTCAGTGGGTTAAGCCACTGCTTTCGGCTCGGGTCATGATTCCAGGGTCCTGGAATGAAGTCCCACATCGGGGGTCCTTGCTTGGCAGGGAGCCTGCTTCTCTCTCTGCCTCTGTCTGCCACTCTGCCTGCTTGTGCTCTAGCTCTCTCTCTCTCTGACAAATGAATAAATTAAAAAAAACAAAACAAAAAAACCTGAGCTTATTCTCCTTTGAGTTGTTCTTCTAATTTGCTTTCCCTGGAAATTTGCAGAGACATGAGCCTATTTGCTCTCTAGGTGGATGCTTGTTTTCTCATTAATATGAAAAACAGTACGAGGAAATAGAGTTGTTCTTCCTGTAAGGAGGGGCAATCCTTGTAAATATTGGCAGAGCCAGGGCAAATTTGTAAGGTAAGAACTTTGAGGTGTGTATAATGAGTTTGCAAAATTTTCTACACGGCACACAATAGTTAGGGTTGGATAATGTACGTTTGGGGAGGGAAAACAGAGACTGTACAGTTAATAGAGGAACAAGTGCACTGTACCTGCTGAAAACTCATCAATAACGACTCACCTCCTGGAGGTTTATTTTCCCCATCTATGATCCTTTACCTGAAACACCTGAGCCCTATGTTTTGGAATTCAGTTGGGAAAATGGAGTGTTCTTCGGGAATATGGAGTGTATACTGCGTAGCACTGCATAATACGTCTAGGGACATGCCCCATAATTAAACCCATGGATATAACCACAGGGAAATGTATGATTACCTATACCAAGTAGAATAAATAAGGACCATAAATAGACTTACATCCAATTCAGGCCAGATTTTATTGCCAAATTTGTTTAGCACCAAACTCTTGGTTTCAGAGACAAAACTCTAAAATTTCAGAATTTTGGCTAAGGGATTGTGGGCCTGTTGGCCTTTCTCTGTGTGATTCCAAAAAGCCATCACCTGAACCCATCTCGTGAGTGGCTACACGGTGATGAACCAAGAATCTGGACCTCGGGAGGAATGAATTGCTCAACATCACATCCTTCCACACCAAGTGGATACACCTGTACTAGGTGGTCCTGTGCTGGAGAGGGGTCGGTATTTAGTGCGTATCAGCGGGACCTGAAAAAAACACAAGTAAGAACTACAATGTACTTGCTGGGTGCTTATATCTGGCTCAGCAGAAGGCAGAAACTCTATGAATCATATCCATGCAGGCAGGTGCAGGCAAAGAAAACCGATATCTCCCAAGTGGATTTGAAAGGATCTTATTACCCTGCATCCTAAGAGGGTTGTTGCTTGTTGCCTTGGGAACCATACGTAAGGATAATTAACTCAGCTCCTCATTTTAGTGACTCCTCAGCTCCTGATACAATTTCTCACAGACATGGCTGTCTAACAGCCGCCAGACTCACATGTGGGACATATTTCTCCTGGACGGTTGACGTGGTACTTGTGGCTGTTCCATCCCTGACAGAGACTGTGGACCATGCTCTCCAGACAGGCCACACACTGGACTACCTCTGGTTTCTGTCTCCTGGGTTTCACACTGGCAAGCGTGAGGCAAAGCAAGTTGGATAATGTGGTTCCTAGGATGGCTTGGGAGCCAGGTAAGTAGCTTTTGTCTTGTCCTCACTGGGGGTATTCGGTACAGAAGGAGCATCCAGAACTTTCTGGATAGGAGCATTTATTTAGACCAAGTGAAGAAATTAATATTTTATTTTGATTTATTACTTTATAGGGAGTCATACTTTGATGAGGAGACAATTTAATGTTTCAGCTCAACATGTATTATTTATTGAGTACATATTATGGGTATCTGTGCCAGATATAAGCTCTGTCTACAGAGTCGAGATCCTAGCCTACAGTATGTGGAGGGGATATATATGTAGCTAGGAATAGCCATAGGAACCTACTTTGACTAACGTCAGAAAAGGTTATAGGGAATCTTGTCGGCAGCCTCAGCTAACGTGGGCTTTTGCCTACACGATGCCCTAGACGCCTGGAGGTGAGGGACTCATCTCGGACCTATGAGGGTCAAAACCACAGGCAAACTTGGCAGAGCAGAAAGACTGGAAAACCCCTGTTTTCATCTCAGAGCTGCTGTACCAAAATGAGACTGCCGGCCTCCAGGTATCTGTGATGTAAAAAACAAAACAAAACCAACAGAAAAACAGAGGTCTATCTTGTTTGGACACTGTGGTCGAGATCTGTTCTCTGTAGCGGATCATAATTCTCATATACTATCTTACAGTTTCTCTCTCTCTCTCTCTCTCCATATATATATATATATATGTAATTTCTAACAATAATCTCTGAGGCAGATACTATTTTCCTCACTTTTAAAAGGGAAAACAGGGGGCACCTGGCTGGCTCAGTTGGTTCAGCGTCTGACTTCTGCTCAGGTCATGATCTCGGGGTCCTGGGATCGAGTTCCGCATCTGGCTCTCTGCTTGGCAGGGAGCCTGCTTCCTCCCCTCTCTCTGCCCGTTTCTCTGTCTACTTGTGATCTCTCTCTGTCAAATGAGTAAAATCTTGGGGCACCTGGGTGGCTCAGTGGGTAAAAGCCTCTGCTTTCGGCTCATGTTATGATCCCAGGGTCCTGGGATCGAGTCCCACATCGGGCTCTCTGCTCAGCAGGGAGCCTGCTTCATCCTCTCTCTCTGCCTGCCTCTCTGCTCCTTGTGATTTCTGTCTGTCAAATAAATAAATCTTAAAAAAAAAAAAAAAGAGTAAAATCTTTAAAAAGAAAAAAAATCTTAAAAAAATGTTGCTACATATTCTTCATAGTTAACATATATATGCCTATATAATGTACCTTCTCGAGGCTATGTTTTAATTTATTTAATTTTTCCTAATTATTAGATATTTTCATTGTTTTCTAGTTTTTGCTCTTATGACTAATGCGTTGATGAAACGTTCTGTGCATATAGTCTTCTCTGCATTTGCACTATGGTCTGAAAATAGGAGCCTGGCGTAAAATTGCCGGGTCAAATCACTCGAACATTTTGATGAGCCTTGGTGCATTTTATGGAAATGCATTTTGAAAGGGTGGGAGCAGTCTACCATGGCAAACAACGTAGTAGCAGTTTCTTCCCACCTGCACCTGCCCTGGTTTGTGTTGTGTTTTTAAATTGTTGGTATTGATTTCAGTGGAAGAATTAATTAGCAATCAATTAGCATGCTTACAGAACCTCACTTCAGTGTCACAGGCCTAGTGTGTCAAATAAGCACGCATTAAAATGTGAGCCCCTTATTTTGGTTATGTCCCTAATACTCCCGTTATTTCTCAGGTGCAATTCAATTGTATCTCAGCCTTTAATTTCTATGATTGGCTATATATGTAAATGCCAGTTATTATCATTTTGTTTACATCTTTTGTTTTTGTTTAGAGTTTTGAGCATCACAATAAAAAAAACATGATTTTTACATTAGACCCTATAAGTCATCATATCCTTGTTTCTACAAAGTTCTTCAAGGATTTATCTCTACCTATCTACATATGTTTCTATCTCTGTGAATTTCTCCCTGGAAATTCACAGGCAATCCCAGCTCCAGGGAAACAATACTTTTCATGGGAATTTAAAATTAATATTCACCAGAGACTTAACTAAAATTACAGAGATCTTTGGACTGCTAACAAGCGATGAACAGAAAGTATTATTTCTTTCTTTCTTTTTTTAAGATTTTATTTATTTTATTTGACAGAGATCACAAGTAGGCAGAGAGGCAGGCAGAGAGAGAGGAGGAAGCAGACTCCCTGCTGAGCAGAGAGCCCGATGCAGGGCTTGATCCCAGGACCCTGGGATCATAACATGAGCCGAAGGCAGAGGCTTTAACCGTTCACTGAGCCACCCAGGCGCCCCGAAACTATTATTTTTTTTTTTAAGATTTTTATTTATTTATTTGACAGACAGAGATCACAAGTAGACAGAGAGGCAGGCAGAGAGAGAGAGGGAAGCAGGCTTCCTGCTGAGCAGAGAGCCCGACGTGGGACTCGATCCCAGGACCCTGAGATCATGACCCGAGCGGAAGGCAGCGGCTTAACCCACTGAGCCACCCAGGCGCCCGAAAGTATTATTTCGTTATGAGCTGTCTGTCCAAGTCCATCGGGGAGGGCCATAAAGCAGCCGTGTACCAGTTACTTAAACTGCTATTTTCTTAGAAAAACTTCCTAAAGCTTTGGCTGCAGAAACTATCCAGAGGTAACCCCTGCCTCTAAACAGAGTTTAGGAAGGACTCAAAGTACACACTAAAGCAGAGCGGACCACCAAGTGTGTGAAGGGCTCGAGGCAGCTGCCGCAGGGACCGCTGAACTTGAAGAAGGGGCGGTCTTTCTTCTCAGTCCTCCACAGGCCGCTGCATGTGCCGTGTTTACCTGCCCCATTCCTGCCTCTGCTTGGGGAGAAGCGGGACGGCTGCCTGCCTTGCCCCATGGAGGAGGGGGCGGAGGTTTCTCCAGGCCCAGGAGCAGCCCCGTTGTTGGGCCAGACAGGTGTGACTGGGGTTAAAGCCAGGGTAAGGAGGGCAGAAAGCGCACTCGGCGGCCACGTGATCCGCGCACCTGCGGCCTGGGTGTTTCCGAGAGCTGCAGCGGCGCCCTTTCCCTCTGCAGGACGACCCAGGCCCCGTGCCCGGTATCTCTAAGTCCCCATCAAGACAGACAACCTCCCTCCTGTTAGGATCACTGCAAGTGTCAGCTAGAAGATACCGGACAGATCGTCCAGTTCATCCCATGCATTTATTTTACTTTGCTTTTTAAAAATTTATTTGAGAAACAGAGAGAGAGAACATTAAGTGGATGTGGGCAGAGGGAGAGGGAGAAGCAGACCCCCCCTACCCCCTGCTGAGCAGGGAGCCACCTCAGGGGCGGGGCTTAATCCCAGGACCTCCGGATCAGGACCTGAGCCAAAGGCAGATGCTTAACCAACTGAGCCACCCAGGTGCCCCTTAATTTTACTTGGCTTTTCATTAAATTCAAAACAGCATCCCCCAAAAGCAGAACTGTCTTCACTACCATTTTCCAGTTCCCCTAAATCAGAGACTGTCCCACTCACCTTCTTAGTTAGCTAATTGCCAAGATGCTGAGCATTTTTCTAACCATTTTTCTGTTCCTTTGCATGTATAGATATGTACACACGTCTGTACATATGTATATACTTGTACACACATATGTGTATTAACTGCACAACGAGGCCCGGACCATATGTATTGCTCTGTACCTTGCTTTCGTCCTTACCAATGCGTCGTGGACAACTTTGCATATTGGGTCATGCAGACTATTTTTTAAAGATTTTATTTATTTCTTTGACAGAAAAAGACAGAATATACAAGCAGGGGGAGTGTTAGACAGAGGGAGAGGGAAAAAGCAGGCTCCCTGCTGAGCAGGGAGTCCAACTCAGGGCTCCATCTCAGGGTCCTGGGATGATCCTGACCTGAGCTGAAGGCAGACTTTCAACCCATTGAGCCCCCCAGGTGTCCCCAGGCTACTTGTTTTTACCTGATAGAAAGCATTCCTCAGCATCAGCCAGTAGATATACCTTAAAAAAGATGTGATTTCCGGGCGCCTGGGTGGCTCAGTTGGTTAAGTGGCTGTGTTCGGCTTGGGTCCCGATCTCAGGGTTGTAGGATCAAGCCCTGAGTCGGACTCCCTGCTCCGCAGGGGGTCTGCTTCTCCTTCTGCCTCTGCTCTCTCCCTGCTGGTGCTCTTTCTCTATTACTCTGTTAAATAAGTAAAATCTTAAAATAAAAAAAGAAATGTGACTCCCAAATCGATCAGTTTATTTGATCCCTCACTCTCCCCACATTTTTATATAGGAAAAATTTCAAATGTACAAAATAACGGAAAGACGAGTACAGTGAACACCGACCAGAATACTCTGCACTAGATCCGATGACTGTGACTGCTTTGTTGGCTGTCATTTCAATACCTGACAGAGTTGTGTGGTTGTAAAGGAGAGGCCTAGGGAAAGCAGCAGAATTCATCAAGGCCCAAGGTGTTAAGAGTTAGGAAGGAAGATCCAAAGAGCCAGAGAAAGTAAAATTCACCGAACAGATTAACCTGGGAGGAAGATGTCGATTTCTATGAAGAGAAGGAAGAATGAGTCATCTAGGAATGTGGACGCATTCCTGGGGTGCCTGGGTGGCTCAGTCAGTTGAGCATCTGCCTTCAGCTCAGGTCGTGACCCTAGGGTCTTGGGATCAAGTCCTGCCTGGGGCTCCTTGCTCAGCGGGGAGCCTGCTTCTCCCTCCGCCCTTCCCCCACCTCTACTCTTCCCATTTCTCTTAAATAAATAAAATCTTAAAAAAATAAAAAATAATAAAAGGCTACCTATTTTTGAAATTATGGAGTGATTGGTGGGAATATAGAGACATTCATTGAGCTGTACTTTTTTTTTTTTTAAGATTTTATTTATTGATTTGACAGAGAGAGATCGCAGGCAGGCAGAGAGAGAGAGGAGGAAGCAGGCTCCCTGCCTAGTAGAGAGCCTGATGCGGGACTCGATCCCAGGACCCTGAGATTATGACCTGAGCCGAAGGCAGAGGCTTAACCCACTGAGCCACCCAGGCAGCCCAGGAATCAGCATTCTTGAGTATATTTCTTTCATTACTTGTTGGGGTGGGATAGGTATCTAGAAATGGAGTTCCTGGGTCAAAGGGTGAAAACTCTGAAGTTAAATGCAAAACTGGGGAGGAGGTGTAAATAAATAAAATCTTAAAAATAGAAAATAAAGAATTTATTTTAAGTAAACTCTACAGCACATAAGGGACTTGAACTCACATGTTTTCCACTGAATAAGCTGGCAGGGAATCCCCTTTTCTTTGTATTTTATCTATATAGGGGGATGGATGTTAGCTGATCCTACTCTGGCCATCATTTCACAGGAGATGTAAATCAAGTGATCCTGCTGTGCATTTTAAATTTATACAGTGATATAGGTCAATTATTTCATAATAAGACTGGACAGAAATACCAAACATACATAGGCAGCAAACAGCAAAGTCAAGATGAGAAACAAAGCTCTTTCTGGGCTCCATGGTGCACCTGTTGCCAGTAATGAAAACACCTGTCTTACTTACCAAGGCAACTGCCCCACTTCAGTCTGTGATTTGACCTCTTCCCCATCACCCTGCCTTGCCCAGCCTGCAGGTGAAGCACAGGATCTAGTTCAGAGCCTCGGGACGCAGAACACAGAACTCCCTGTCCAGAGAGGCAGAATAGGGCTTTGTCTCCCAGAAAGGCAAGATGGTTTCTGTGGGACTGCCTTGGGGCCAGTACGGGGAGGAAACCTCTACTGAGCTCCAAGTCAGAACCCAGAGCTCTTACCCTGTTTTTCATGGTACTGCCCCTGGCGCCCATGGAGGCATCTCTTTTCGCTTCTCTGAGCAGATTTTGAAATGTGTAGTCTTCAGAGTGGAAATGTTTATTAGTTACTGAAAATGATGTTTTGTTGATTACAAGAAAGCACAAAGGAATCCATACAGCGTGTACCCGGAATGAAAAGAGTGGGTGGGAGAAACCGAGATAATCTGTTACCAGCTGTGCCAGCCAGAGTCCCTTTCTTTCTACCTGAACACATTCAAAGATTATCCCAAATCCAAGTCTTTGAAATGTTCATTTCAATTCCGATGTGTGTGTGTGTGTGTGTGTGTGTGTGTGTGATATGCCAAACACATGGAGTAGCACCATCAACCCCATACACTAGATTAAATCAGTGGCATGTGATTAAAACATTTTAAAACTTAGGGAATACTAAGTTTTTCCCAAATACCTCTTCATTTTTTTAGGGGTTATTCTGAATCAGGGCCCAAACAAGAAATACACATTGTTAATCTCATCGCTATCACTTAAATCTTTTCATCTGTAGGTTTCTTCCCCTTTTTGTCTTTAATGCCTTGCTGGTTCTTGTTGAGGGAAAGGGATCATTTGGCTTCTTGTATTTCCCAGATTCTGGATTTTGTTGATTGTACCTCATAGTAGTGTTTAACATATTCCTCTCTTCTAGTAATTCCTTTTTTTAAAAGATTTTATTTATTTATTTGACAGAGATCACAAGTAGGCAGAAAGGCAGGCAAAGAGAGAGAGAGGAGTCAGCAGGCTCCCCACAGAGCAGAGAGCCCCATGGGGGCTCGATCCCAGGACCCTGGGATCATGACTTGAGCCGAAGGCAGAGGCTTTAACCCACTGAGCCACCCAGGTGCCCCCCGTTTTTTTTTTTTTTTTAAGATTTTATTTACTTATTTGACAGACAGAGATCATAGGCAGAGAGGCAGGCGGGGCCGGAGGGGTGATGGTGGTGGCATGGGGGTGGGGAACAGAAAAAAAAAAAAACCCACACCCAATTACCTTTGCAGATGCAATAGAACTAATTCATTATTTTGAAAGCTGTTCAATTTTAAGAGAAGGAATTACACATTTCACCTGCCTTTTCTGGACTGTGTCAAACACGTGTGTACTACTTCAGATGCTCTTTGTCTTGTCTGTGTCTTACTCCAACCACTGCTGTAGCAACAAGGTCTAGGTCGGCTCTATCCAGCTTCATGCAGGAACAACTGCATGTCTTGGTAAGACAGCTGTTTTCTTTTCTTTTCTTTCTTTCTTTTTTTTTTTTTTTTTAAAGGTTTTATTTATTTATTTGACAGAGAGAAACCACAAGTAGGCAGACAGGCAGGCAGAGAGAGAGAGGAGGAAGCAGGCTCCCTGCTGAGCAGAGAGCCCGATGCGGGACTCGATCCCAGGACCCTGAGATCGTGACCTGAGCCGAAGGCAGTGGCTTAACCCACTGAGCCACCCAGGCACCCCAAGACAGCTGTTTTCATTACTGAGAATATGCTCCTCTCCTCCCTCCTACCCCAGTTCTCTGTGAGCACCAGCGTGGGGATATCCTGAAGTCAATGTTTTGTTGTCTGAGCTTTTACCAGCGAGGGGTAGGAGCTGATATGTGAATTTTACTTTTTTCCCCCACAAGATGAACTATCCTGAGATCCATATATATTGCTTCTCAGATATCAAGTCACATTGATCAAGCAATCAGGTGCCTAAACCAGTAGCCTGCTGGGTGAGTCTCCCTTCAGTTGGCTTTCTCTGCTTCTCCCATCCCTAGCTTTTTTCTACAGGATCACTTCCCCCAATAATGTCCATCACTCAAGACTCTGCTTCCTGGGAATCCAGGCTAAGACATGTACCAACTGTGTGTCAGGATGACTAAATAGTTGACAAAGAAATTATTCTAGCCAACAAATAAGGATTGACAAAATTTGAATATCGGCATTTTCCAAAACACTAATAAAATATTGGATCAAGGCAATAGTCATCGATGGCCATGAACATCACAGAAAAGATCACTGGACATTATGTGCCATCTGATGGAAATATACACTACCACAAATGGCACATTCTTGCCAAAAAGGGCAAACCTGACTCTGACCAACTTTCTAGATCCAACTACCAGTGTATAAGCATTACTAGAGGGACATCTGGGTGGCTCAATGGGTTAAAGCCCCTGCCTTCGGTTCAGGTCCTGATCTCAGGGTCCTGGGATCGAGTCTTGCATCAGGCTCTCCGCTCAGTGGGAGCCTGCTTCCCCACCTCTGTTTTTCTATCATCATGACTTATGGATATATACATGTACGATATGTTTCAATTCATTGCAGTTATTTTTCCTCTTTTTTAAAAAGATTTTATTTATCTATCTGACAGAGAGAGAGCACAGGGAGGAGTGGCAGGCAGAAGGAGAAGCAGGCTCCCCACTAAGCCAAGAGCCTGATGTGGGACTCAGTCCCAGGGCCCTGGGATCATGATCTGAGCAAAGGCAGACGCTTAACCAACTGAGCCACCCAGGAGTCCCGTTATTTTTCTTCTCAAAGCTTAAAATTTATCCCACTTTGGCCGGTGGATGGTGGATGCTTCCACAGATTGGCTCCAGATTCCGTTTGATGTCAATCTGAGTGTTTCTGATAGCTTCCATGGTTCCTCAATTGACAAGATATTCCAGGCTTATTTTGGGTATTTCTTGCCTCTGACAGAAAACCAACCACTTTTCCAAGTAGATCTATTTCCTTTTAAAGAAATATTATATTTAGAGATCACAGTCTGAAATCCTAGAGTGCTTACTCCTACCAGGCTGGTCAGTGTTTGGTGGACATTTTGAGTAGCTAGATCTTGGATTTTTTTTATTTTTATTTTTTTTAATTAGAGAGAGAGCGAGCAGGAGGGGAGGGGCAGAGGGAGAGCAAGAGACATAATCTTAAGCAGGTTCCATGGAGCCTAACATGGGGCTGGATCTCATGACCCTGAGATCATGCTGAGCCTAAATCAAGCGCTGGACACTTAACTGACTGAATCACGCAGGTGACCCTGGAAATACATTTTTTAAGAAAAGTATACCCTAAAGGGTGCCTGTGTGGCTCAGTTGGTTAAGCATCTATCTGTCTTTAGCTTAGGGCATGATCCCAGGGTCCTGGGATGGTGTCTCACATTGGGCTCCTGGCTTAGCTGGAAGTCTGCTTCTGCTTCTGCTTCTTCCTCTCCCTCTGCTGCCCCTCCTTCTTGTGCTCTCTCTCTGTGTCAAATAAAATCTTTAAAAAATATATTGCTTATCGGCTTTGATATTATATTTATTTTTTATACTAAAAAATCTTGATTCTTAAGGCCATTAACATAATTACTTCTTACTACTCTTACTATTGTTATCATTACTGAAAAGCAGTTTTGGGTTTTTTTTTTTAACTTTTAAAAAACATTTCCCATCCTTAGGGTATATACCTAAGGGATGTGTTGTTAAATAATTGTTTTAAATTCACCTGACCTAATTCCCCCCTACGTGGAAAACTGCTGTTTTTTAAAAAAAGGGTACTATCCTTTAGGCTCAATCTACTCACTTTTGCAAAACTTGCTAATAGGTACCCTCAGAAGTCTAGACTAAATGAACTTGAGCTTAATCAGAAGCATGGTCATTCATTTCAGTACTTCTGGCAGAGGTCTGGGTGAGACGGAGGGCAGGAGGGTTTGGCAGGCATATGCAAAGGTGTATTCAATGAACTTACCTAGGAGTTTTTCCTTTGCGTGTGTGGTAAAACACATGTACCGTAAAATTAACCATTTTAACCATTTTTAAGCATGCAATTCAGTGGCGTTAAGTGCATTCTCATGTGCAACCAACAGCACGATCTCTCTCCAGAACCTCTTCATCAGACCAAATTGAAACTCTGCATCCATTAAACAATAACTCCCTATTACCGTCCCAGCATTTTCAACGTGACTAAGTGCGAGGAGCACCTGCTGGCCCGTTGCAGGCTGGGGCCGCCTTCCCGGCTGAGCAGGGGTTGCCGCGGTGACTAAGCAGGCTCTCGCGTTTGCGCTCCCGCCCTCACCTATTGTCCCAGCGGGAGGAACCGGTATTTCCGGATTGGGGCCTCCGACCCTGTGATCCTGGCTAAGGGTGAAGTTCACGGGGGAGGGGAACGGAAGCTGATCATAAAAGTTAACTTTCCACCGACGTGAACAACCTGCCTCTCCCCCCACGCCCAAGCACAAACAAAGACCCCAGCGCCACCGAGCACGTTCAACAGTGGCCCCAACCATCCTTTCCGCGCTCCTGTGAAGGGTCGTGTAGCTAACCCCCTCCTAGCCCACACCCCTGGAGGGGATCTGAAAGCCGACGCGAGAACGAATAAAGCAGCACATCGAATCCCTTTTGCCCCTGGGCGGAAAGAAAGCACAGTGGCAGTTTGGCAGGGAAGGGAAGGGGAAGGGGAATGGATGCCCGGGCTGGGGGCCAGGTGGTCCCTGCGACCACTGCTGGGTGGCCCGTGCGAGCCCCCCACCCCCAAGTCGTTGCGAACACCCCGAAGTACAGCTGCAGTAAGCCTCGTCTTTTGGCCAGACTGGCGCACCTGGCACCCTCGGGGTCTCCGGGAAGCGGGTGACGGCCGCAGCCCACCCTCCTCCCCTCCGCGCCGCCGCTCTCTGGCTCTCCGCCGCCCACTCCCCCTGCCCCAACCCTAGATATATATTTTTTTTCCTCCCAAACCTCCAAACAGGAAATAGCTCGAGTCCACAATAATACACAGGAGCAGCGACCGCGGCCAGTCGTGCCCGCCCATTCCCTGGGCAGCGTCCCGCACTCCGGCCCGGGCCAGGCGCCACCAGCGACAAGCGCGGGCGGCGCAGGGGACACCCGCCCTGCAGCCGGCGTCGCGTCGGAGCGCGCCCCCGGGACCCGCCCTCGTCTTGCGCACGACCCCGGCGACTGCGGCCGCCCGCAGCCCGCAGGCGAGTACCCTCCCCCCTCCCCTCCCCTCCCCTCCCCGGCCCCCGAGCGCCCGCCCCGCGGCCGCCAGGGCCCCGGCGTCGCGGGGATCCCGCCACCCGTCGCGCCCCTGCGAGCGAGGGACTTGGCGGGGTCTGGCGGTGCACTGGCGCCCTGGGTCGGCGTGCGAGCGGAGCTGAGGGGCAGCGACAGTACATGCGAGTTGATGCCCGCCCCCACCATCTCCCTGCGGATTCGGGGTGTACTTTATTGGGCACGACTTTTTCCTCTCTGGGATGCTTAGCGGACTTCTGGCTCTGGGTCCTCCCGGGGGACGACGGCGCATCATAGGGTTTCTCTTGGGGGATCGTCCGGAAGTGGGTTTTAGCCGGCACCTGGGGCAGCTCCAGGTGCCCCGCGGCCACCGTCTCTTTCCTACCTGGACTGACGCCTTCTCCCCCAAGGAACAGGGACCGTTTCACTTTCTGTTGAGCTTCTCTTGAACCAGGATAGAAGGGCCTCTGGTTTCTGTTGGCGCAGCCAGCTTTAAGCGGGCAGGAGCTGGTGCCGTGGGGCCGAGGGCGGCGCGGGTTAGTTGCGAGCAGTTGGGGATCGCCTGCGGAGTCTCGGGCGGGTCTCAGCCACGGGGCCTGCACACCCCACACCGCCGGGAGCCCGGGACTGCACACTCCCGGACGTGCCCGCGGGCCCGAGCTGCCCGCCGAGCCGCGATCTGTGTCCCCAGCGCCCGAGAGCCTTCCAGGGTCTCCCCCTTCCCTTTAACATGCGGGGCGCTGTCGGTGCTCAAGGCTGCGGGGTTCTATAGGGAACTAAGTCAGCACCGAGTTGGGGATCTTTATGTTGGATAAAGGCCACTGAATTCCAGGCATTCTTCGAGCTCGAGAAGGGCATTCTCGGCTGTTTTGAAGTCTGGGCGAGGGCTGTCTGCGAAACTGCCTCTCTGACAACTCTCCTCGTCGTCTGCGGCGGCTTCCTAGTCCCGGGGGTGGGTGGGGACACTTGGGAAGCCCCCTGCGCGCCAATGCTTTCTGGGTGTTTCTCAACGCATTTTTACGAACGGTGGTTGGCAGGTAACTTCCCTTCCGAACCAGTTCACCTGAAAGGTGTGGTCAGCCCTCCTCATTTCCTGGCGGGGGCCCGTGGTTCTGGACCGGGCTCTGGGGCCTTGCGGGTTCAACTGAGGCCGCGAGCATCAGCGCCTTCACCTGGGGGCCTGCGACAGTGGATCTGCACCTGCTGGGTTTTCAGCCCCTGGGGGACGTTTGCACACTAACGTGTGAAAAGCACCGGCCTCGGGTATCTTGGGGCGAAGTGTTCTGTCCACTGTGAAGGAGTGATTTACAACACGCTCCCGCACATTTTCGTCAAGTCCTACATCAGAACCTTCATTTTGCCAAAGCAGGACAAACACCCTTAAGCAGCCTGGGTCACAGCCCCTCCCCCTCAGGGTCAGGCTCCTCAGCGAGATCTGGACATGGGCTCAGCATACTGGCCTGTGAATTTTTTTTGTTTTTGGGTACTTTTATTCTTTGACTGTTGTTATTTTTTAAGCTATTTAAATTCGGTTAATTACCATATAATGTATTGTTGGTTTCAGAGGCACGGATCTGTGATTACAGAGCATCCACACCCGGTGCTCATTACATCCCATGCCCTCCCTACTCTCCGCCCCCCCCCCCCCCCCCCGTTACTCCATTCTCTCGCCCCCTTCTCTGTTATTACTATGATAAAATATACATATCATGAAATTCAGCATTTTAACCCTTTTACGTGTACGATTCGGTAACATTACGTACATTGACAGTGCAACCATCCCAACTCTTCGTTTCCAGAACTTTTTCATGGTTCGGAACAAAAACTCTACCCATTAAACAATAGCCCATTCTCCCCTCTCTCCAGCCGCGCACATTCTGGATATTTTAAATGATATTTTTTGTAGGGAGAAAGGCTGGATCGGAATGTAAAGTAAAAGGATATTTTTTGTAGGAGAAAGGTTGGATCGGAATGTAAAGTAAAAGGAAGATCAGATTCACAGAGTTTGTATAAACATGTAGAGATTCCTGGGTCACTGTTCTGTGGACATGGCACGGAGCGCCAGGTTTTTGGAGTGCATGTGCTTTCTTTTAATAGAGACAGTCAGAAACCCATGAGGGTTTCCTTTTTGTTTTGGCTCCAAAAGAATGGAGCTACCCAGGGCTCAGACTATATGCACATTAATAACTAGATGCCCGATGACATTTATCTCTATGCTTCCTTTAACTGGCTTTATTTTATTTTAAGATTTTATTTATTTATTTGATAAAGATGACAAGAAAGCAGAGAGAGAGAGGAGGAAGCAGGCTCCCTGATGAGCAGAGAGCCCGATGCGGGGCTTGATCCCAGGACCCTGAGATCATGACCTGAGCTGAAGGCAGTGGCTTAACGCACTGAGCCACCCAGGCACCCCTAACTGGCTTTATTTTAGGTAGCCTGTTTATATATATATATTTTTTTTTCCACAGTGACTCAGACACATTTTTGAAAGTAGTTGGAATAAACCTTAAGGAAAAAGTTGTTGCTTGGTTTATAAAGGAGGAGGTCACAGCAAGACTTCAGAAAGCAGATTTGAAATAATTTTCCCAAATATCCCAAACTACGTATTTTGTTTCTGCTTTCATCCTGAATGAGTGAAAATGTTGTGAAAATGTCCTTATAATTGAAGGAAAGCCTGGGAATAATGAAAGTCATTTGCCTGCATCTGCTTAAAATTGCCCAGCTTGTGACGGTGAGGACATGCATTTCAGTGCGAACACAAGTGTGAATTGACAAACTAATAAGAGCGGTTTCATCCATGAGCTAAGAGCCTCATTGTTACGGATCAAGGATGTGGGTTCAGGGTGCCTGGCTGGCTCTGCAGGGAGAGCGTGCCACTCCTGGGGTTTGTGAGTTGGGGTACCCCCGTGTTGGGTGTAGAAATAACTTAAAAATAAAATCTTTAAAAATTAGTTTAAAAATCTCTAAAAAAAAAAAAAAAGAATGTGATTTTGAATATGTAAGTGATCAAGGATATTGGGAAGATTTACTGACTAGCTGATGAGTGGGAGATCCTTCAGCTTCTTCCCAACATTCTTTTTTCTTTTACTAAGACACTTGACTTTTCCTGTGTTAAGACTTTTATCGGAAAGAAGCTATCGACTTGTAGACAGGAACTTACAGCTTCCTTTGCCTGAAAAAAATCCCTTTGAAATGATGAATAAAAGATCATTTAAATAGGCAAGGTTAGACAAAAATTCTCCCTCTTGAGGATATTCTTGTACTCACAGAAATTCAGATTGTTGTTCCCTCGTAATTGTAGGAAGGCTGAAGAGAAAAGGTTTCCTTTCTTCTGCTGAGTTCTCTTCTGAAATAGCAATATGGTTCAGAGTTTTATTTGGTGAACAAATGCTGGGGTTTTTTTATTATTATTATTATTTTTAAGATTTTATTTATTTGACAGAGATCACAGGTAGGCAGAGAGGCAGGCAGAGAGAGAGGAGGAAGCAGGCTCCCCTCTGAGCAGAGAGCCTGATGCGGGGCTCGATCCCACGCTCCTGGGATCATGACCTGAGCCAAAGGCAGAGGCTTTAACCCTCTGAGCCACCCAGGTGCCCCTGGTTTTTTGTTTTGTTTTGTTTTAAAGATTTTATTTATTTATTTGACAGAAAGAGAGAGACCACAAGTAGGCAGAGAGGCAGGCGGGGGTGGGGTGGGAAACAGGCTCCCTGCTGAGCGGAGAGTCTGATTCGGGGCTTGATCCCAGGACCCTGTGATCATGACCCGAACTGAAGGCAGAGGCTTAACCCACTGAGCCACCCAGGCCACCCACAAATGCTGTTTTGTAGTCCATACATGAGGAAAAAATTCCTCAGAATGTGTTCAAACGTGAATGGTTTTTTCAGCGATGCCAGGGGAATCATTTAGGGCGGTTAGTAACAATGGATGACGTCATCCCTCTTAAGATCTGAAGTTCATTATCCTGAATGTTTGAAAGAACCCACTGGTCTCCATAGGAGAGATCAAGGCATTGGACTATTGGACTTAGAGTCCATGCCTACTGCAAATTAGGTACTTTCAGATACCTTCTCATTAAATCTTTAAATCTTTTACAGATGAGAAAACTGAAGCCAGTTGTGGTGTTCCTACTCTAGACCATGTAGAATTGCTCTTCCATGTAGAATCGTCCCTGCCTACAAACTCCCCTTCACCTCCAAGAAGCTACGTATTCAGGGGCTCCTGGGTGGCTCAGTGGGTTAAGCCGCTGCCTTCAGCTCAGGTCATGATCTCAGGGTCCTGGGATCGAGTCCCACATCGGGCTCTCTGCTCAGCAGGGAGCCTGCTTCTCTCTCTCTCTCTCTCTGCCTGCCTCTCTGTCTACTTGTGATTTCTCTCAGTCAAACAAATAAATAAATCTTTAAAAAAAAAAAAAAAAAAAGAAGCTACGTATTCATTAATATCTTTTGGAATATCAGGTACTACAATACCCTAGGTCCTTAGGCAAATAAAAAGATGAGCCAAAACGGAAATAAATTCCCAAAGAGCAAATGATTTAAAATCGAAGGATTCTTTCCACGGTACCACAAGACCTGTGATGAGTGAGGAGTTAGATAACCCTTGACTAGACTGTAGCATTATTGTGGCTCGGCGAGATGTGGGCATTCTCCTTACTGAACTCAGTCAGCCTTGCCATCTCTGCAGACTGGCCAGTCAGTGTCTGTGTGGCATCCTGAGAGGAGTCCTAAAGGAAGGGCACAGGGTCTAGGTGCAGGACTGACATCTGCCCGGAACAGCTCAGAGACTCTGAGTTAGGGGCAATTATCTCCCTTTAAGATTACAGTAAGGAGGGGCGGTTCGGTGGCTCTGTGGGTTAAAGCCTCTGCCTTCCGCCAGCTTGGTCATGATCCCAGGGTTCTGGGATCAAGCCCCGCCTCCGGCTTTTTGCAGGGCGAGGAGCCTGTTTCCTCCTCTCTCTCTCTGCGTGCCTCTCTACTTGTGATCTCTGTCTGTCAAATAAATAAATAAAATCTTTTAAAAAAAAGATTACAGTAAAGACTGCAATGAACCTTATTTGTAAAAGTGCTTGTAAATTTTAAAAAGATAGTAGAAATTGATCTCTTATTTTCATTTGGGAGAAATTTATAATGCAAAAAAGACAGAAGAAGCTACCTATTTGAGGTACCTAATACTTTTTAGGTAACTGAATCTGTAATTCTCTTCTTGCTTTAGGCCATTAAAAAATAACCTTATTGGGACCTCTGCATGGCTCAGTCGGTTAAGCATCCGACTCTTGATTTTGGCTCAGGGCATGGTCTCAAGGGTTGTGAGGTCGAGCCCCTTGTCCAGCTCTGCACTGATTAAGATTCTCTTTCTCCTTCTCCATCTGCCCCTTCACAGAAAAATACTATTAATACATTGTTTTTATATACAATATATTGTCTGTATTTTATTGGGGTCATCTTCCTGTACCCCATGCAGGCTACACTGATAGATATTTTGCATGAGGTAGTTCATTCTGTTTTTTCTTTCCCAAGCTGCCCGGCAGTGTTGTGCACCATCCTAACATAGAGAATTACCTTCACACTCTACAGTCACAAGTCCGTCATGGATTTTAAAAATACCTGTTGCATTTTGGAAGGCCCACCATATCGAACTTGGGTTGTGCTGTTTTGTTCCTGCCTTATTGGTAAAGGTAGGCGGTGTTGTGAGAAATAGGAAGTTAGGCTGGATTTGGAAACGTTGGAGAATTGTTGGAGACAGCCACAGGAGAAGCAGGTGGAGTGTGGAGGGCGGTGGTTCCCAAGCACTGGCTGCGTCTGGATCCCCCGGACGGCTTGTCCAAACACAGATCCGCAGCCCGCTCCCTGTTTTTAGCTTCCGACTTGGTAGGTCGGGGTGGGGCTTGAGGATCTGCCTGTCTAAGGAGTTTTCCAGCAGCGCTGATGCTGCTGGGCTGGGGCTGGTGTGTGGAGAACCAATGGTTGGGAGGCATTTGGAAATGTCAGATTGGAGCGAGAGTGGGGGAAGGGACAGAGCTGGAGGGCAGCGGGGGGGGCCCTGGGCAGACAGGAGCTTGGTGGAGCCAGGGAAGGGGGTAGCATCCGAGGGAGGCAGACCCAGGTGCCAGGAGCTGAAATGTGGGGATATGGTGGGCGGGGGTGGCTGGAGGAAGAGAAGAAGCCTCTGGGATAGGGAAAGCAGGGGCAGAAGGCTCTGAGGAGACCAAAGCCAGCTGGGACCCACATTCTCCATGTAAACTGGGGAGTAAGGGCCTGTCTGGGGCGTTGGTTGCAGAGGAGGGAGGCACAGGGCTGTCATGGTAGTGGGTGCTGTAGCTGTAGGCCTGGCCTTCCCACCCCTTCCAGGAAGCCCAGCGTTACCGGGCGATGGGATGTGCTGCTTGGGGACCACAGGGTCAAGCGCGAACTTTCCTCATCAGACCAGGGGCCCCTTTAGTCCCTCCGGCCACAGTCCTGGAGTCAAGACTGACCCCTCTCCCTGTTCTTGCCTGTCACCACCAGCCACACTCCGCCTAGAACCAAGCAAGGTGAGCCTTGTCAGCCTGGAGCAAGAGCCCTTTATGCAGGTAGTGGCCTCGAATTTTCCTTCTCTTCCTTTCATGTATTTGCCGCTCAGCCTAATAGCTTTAGGATCTGTGCCACTATGGGCCCAGTCTCCTTAGCGTGACTGGGTATAAGCCGATTCAGAGCGTGGGTGCTGACGTCTGGGTTATGAAGGTCAGCTTGGCTACAGAAGACAAAGCCAAGGACAGTGGCTGCCCAGTGCTCTGGCTCTTCCGAAGCTGAGCTGTGCTCCACTCTTCCTGCTGGTTTCGTGCCGTCCAGACAAACATGCCCTCATTTTATTTTTACATTTAATTTTAAAGGAATCTTCATTGTATCTGAGGATGTAGAGCATCTCTTGAGTTTTGGAAGAAAGCCAAACACTGCCCAGAGTGTTCTAGGTTATCATTTGGGAGAACCTGTCCTTAGTAGAGGAGAGGGTTCACGGTCAGTGGCTGTGAACTAGCTGCTCGGCTCTGCCTGGCACTTGCTGGTCGGCCAGGGGCTGAGTTAGCCCCATCTATTCGGACTTGTCTGTCTGTCCCCAATCCCACTCAGCCAGTTGCACACCTTTGCATTCCAGCCCGGCCCCTGTGGCCTCTCCTCCTTTCGCAGACAGGACTGGACAGGAACATTTCACAATGCTGCTCCTGTGCAGAGACAGTGTCTTGGCATCCCAAGGACCACCCCCAGTTTCAGTGGTGGGTAAGAGGACTCAGAGGACTTAGCACAGAGTGATCGCGGTGATGATTACAGTCAGGGATCCAACGGGAAATCAGCAGAGGGAGAAGGCGCCCAGAGCCGAGTCTGGGACTTGCTCCGTCGGCATTCTCTGCAGAGCAGGTACCAGAAGTTCAGGTTCCCCAAAGGAAAGCTGGTGTTAGGATGAATTACACTGTTTGTGCAAACAGTTTAGGGAGTGAGGCACTCTCATGGGCCCTGGGAATGGTGGGAACCTTCACCAAGTCCAGGTTTCCAGACTCCAGCCGAGGGCCAACCTTCTAAGCATCCTTTCAAAGGGTGTTGAGAGTTTGTGCACTGATGGGATGAGGGTGGAGGGGAGGGAGGTGGCAGAAGCCCCCGTGCTTGGGGAAGGGTCTGCCCATGCGGCGTGAGTCCAGTCCAGCACCGCAGGGAGCTTTTCTCTGTCTGACCAAAGTGAGAGGGGGCAACCACTTGCGGTTTGCACACAGATCTTGGTTTAAGAATGATTTCTAGGATTCCTTCACCAAAGGGACGAAGAAGGGCAGTAGTGCACATTAGGAAAGAGTTCAAGGGGCGCCTGGGTGGCTCCGTGGTTTGGGCTGCTGCCTTCGGCTCGGGTCATGATCTCAGGGTCCTGGGATCGAGCCCCGCATCGGGCTCTCTGCTCCGCAGGAAGCCTGCTTCCCCCTCTCTCTCTCTCTCTCTGCCTGCCTCTCTGCCTACTTGTGATCTCTGTCTGTCAAATAAATAAATAAAATCTTAAAAAAAAAAAGAAAAGAAAAGAGTTCAAAGCCCTGTTCATTCATTCATTTCATTATTACTTAAAAAAAAAAAAAAAAAAAAACATCTCGGGGGTCCTGGGTGGCTCAGTCAGTTAAGCATCCGGACTCCCATTTCGGCTGGGGTTGTGGTCTCACAGTCCCGAGATCTAGCTCTGCCTGGGACTCCACACTCAGCGGGGAGTCTGCTTGGGATTCTTTCTCTCCCTCTCCCTCTGTTCCTCCCAGCCCGACTCTCTCTCTCTCTCTAATAAATAGAATCTTTAAAAAAAAAAGTAGCCTCTACCTCCGGTGTGGGGCTTGAACTCACGACTTTGAGATCAGGAGTCACTCCCCCCATGCACTCAGGTATCCTTTTTTTTTTTTTTTAAAAGATTTTGTTTATTTATTTGACAGAGAGATACACAGCGAGAGAAGAAACACAAGCAGGAGGAGTGGGAGAGGGAGAAGAAGCAGGCTTTCCCACTGAGCAGGGAGCCCGATGTCGGCTCGATCCCAGGACCCTGGGATCATGACCTGAGCCAAAGGCAGAGGTTTTAACCCACTGAGTCACCCAGGTGCCCCTCTGGTATATTCTTAACACACACTGTTAATGCCTGTACTCTACCAGGCAATGTGCCAGGTCCTAGAGACATAGCAGTGAGCACAGCAGAGTCTCTGCCCTCATGAGACCCACCTTCTAGAGGGAGACAAGTAAGTGGCAATTACATTTCATTATGATGGCAACATACCAAAGGCCCAAGGCACCTACCCAGGCTTAGTGGGTGTAGGAAAGCATGAATTTTACAATCAGGCCATCCTAGGTAGGAATCACACCTCTACAACTTATTGCCAGTGTGGCCGTGGGCAAACTGCTTAGTCACGTGGTGCCTGACTGTCTCCATCTGAAAACAGGGAGACGTTATAACCACTTCTTAAGCTGGTTGTGAAAATCGAACAAGGTAAATGCATGTAGAACTCTTATCTCAGTGCCTGGATCAGTGGACATGTTCGCTACATTGATGGTTTAGTGGCGTCTAGGCAGGGGGGAGGCTCTGTGTACACTCTGCACCTGCCTCCCTCCGGCCCTGGACTCAGCAGTGCTCGCTCTGCTTACTGGTCTGGGAACGCTCTTCCCAGCGTTGTGCTTTTCTGGCCCTTGGGGTTACTTTCCTGTCTGCCCGAGATGCTTCAGATCTTTTTGTCAGCCTAAGTAGATATCTGCATTTTATTAAGACCTAACCCGAGTACCTTACCTGTGAAGGTTTTTCCAAGCCAGGATGCTCAGACAGCATTGTCCCCTCTCTTTGTCACCCTAAAGTCACTCATGTCCCTATTACAGCATACAGTTGTCCCTCCCTCCATTAGACTGGGTGATTCTTGAGGTCAGGGAGCCTGGGTTTTGTCTGTATGTCCATCGTCAATCAGTGTTAGACAGGGAGTGGCTCAGTGGTTGTCCAGGGAGTGAATGAATGAGTGAGTGTTGGGTTCGACTAGAAAACTCAGTAGGAAATGGACAGCGTCAACAAGATAGGCCTCTGCCCTCAGAGCAGAGCTTACAGTCTGGACGGGGAGGCGATGGTAAACAAGTAAATACAAATATGTAATTAGAGACCGAGGAGTGACACGGGACAGCAGTCTGGCCCAGCTGTAGGCACATGGGCGGCTGGAACAGGGAGACAGACGCGGTCCGAATGCTGATGCCCTGAGCTGTGTGCCCTCGCCCTGGACGATGCTGGAGGCTGGACGGACTGGTCAGGCAGGGGCCACACCAGGAGAGCCAGGAGTCCTCCAGATGGGAATAGATAGGCAGATCAAAGGCTAGTGGCGCCACAGCTGCCAAAGGGCAGGACCGAGAGGAGATCTCAGTGGACACTTGGGGAGTCGGAGTGGTCCACGCCAGAGCACTGAGAATGGGTTTAGGAACCCAGAGCTGATTGGGGGGTGGCACCCATGGAGCCGAAAGACCTGTCTGAGCGGGGTCTAAGACCTTAGTCCATTCAGGCTTCCGGAACAGGAGGCCATCGACTGGGGCACTTCCACAGACATTTATTTTTCACGGTTCCGGAGGCTGGGAGAGAGAAGGGTCCCAGCAGAGTGGGGTTCTTGGTGCGGGTCCTCTTCCTGGCTTGCAGAAGGCCACCTTCTCACTCTGTGCTCCCATGGTTTTTCCGGGGTGTATGAACATGGACAGAGACCATGATCTCACTCCTCCTCTTCCTAGGATGACATTATCCTGCTTCATGACCTCATCTAAATCGAATTTACCTCCCAAACACCCCACCTCCACGCACCATCACCCGGGGGATTAGGGCTTCAATTTCAGAATTTTAGAGAGACATAGTCCATTAAACCTGGACCAGTAAGTATTTGCTGAGTAGAGAGCAGTAGCGCTTCCTATGGTCCAGGCCCTAAGAGCTTTGCGTGTGTTCATAAAATTTCATTCTCCCCCAATCCTTACAAGTGGGTGCTATTATCATCCCTTTGAGGGGGATCCCCTTGAGGCTCAGAGAATTTAAAAGACTTGCCGAGGCCACTCAGCTAATTAAGTGCAAAGCTGGGATTCAAACACATGCAGTCTGGTTCTCGAGGGCAGGGTCTTAACCATTATGCCTTGCTGCCACCCCCCTTTTTTTTTTTTTTCTTTTTTGAAAGATTTTATGTATTTACTTGAAAGAGAGACAGTGAGAGAGGAAACACAGCGGGGGTCAGGGGGAGTGGGAGAGGGGAGAAGCAGGCTTCCCGCTGAGCAGGGAGCCCCAATGTGTGGCTTGATCCCATGACCCGAGCCAAAGGCGGACGCTTAATGACTGAGCCACCCAGGTGCCCCACCTTGCTCCCTCTTAATAAGGAAGTAAAACCCAGTATTACTGGGTATCTGTCATACGCTGGTTCCTGAGCAAGAAGTATTAGAGATACAAAAATGAATAGGACATTGTACCTACCTTCCGGGCCATTACAGAACACTCAGGGAGACAGACCTGTAAAAACATAATTTTTTGAAGCCAGTTAAAAATGTGTTGAGCCCAACAAGAAACTGTCTCTTACTTTTCCTATGGTACATAGAACCGCTGGTGGAGAGAAGTGTTCTCCTATTTCAAATGTTTCCAATGACTGGTGCTCACAAAAAAATCTATTGTTTAGGAAATAGTGGGCTGAGTCATCAAATTAAAATCTGCTTTTTATTGTTAGTAGCGTGTACAGTGTAATGAGAATAATTACATGATGGCAACAGGTACTCTCAGCTTTGTAATACCATCACAATACAATTTGGGAAAAAGCAGAACCAGTTACGTAAAAGAAACTTTTTTAAACAAAAATTTAGGATAGTTTCAAAATATTTTTTTTTAAAGATTTTTATTTATTTATTTGACAGAGAGAGATCACAAGTAGGCAGAGAGCCTGATGTGGGGCTCGATCCTAGGACCCTGAGATCATGACCTGAGCTGAAGGCAGAGGTTTAACCCACTGAGCCACCCAGGTGCCCAGTTTCAAAATATTTTATAGGAAGGTTTGCTTTTTAAATTTTTTTATTTTAGTTTTTAAAAGATTTTATTTATTTATTTGACAGAAAGAGAGAGCAAGAGAGGGATCACAAGCAGGGTGAGTGGGAAAGGGAGAAGCAGGCTTCCCGCCATGTGGGGCTCCATCCCAGGGCCCTGGGATCACAACCTGAGCCAAAGGCAGAGGCTTTAACCCACTGAGCCACCCAGACGCCCCTATAGGAAGGTTTTATTTATTTATTTTTTTGAAAATTTTTATTTATCCATTTGATAGAGAGAGATCACAAGTAGGCAGAGAGGCAGGCAGAGGGGCCGGGGGGAGCAGGCTCCCTGCTGAGCAAAGAGCCTGATGCGGGGCTTGATTCCAGGACCCTGGGTTCATGACCCAAGCTGAAGGCAGACACTTGACCACTGAGCCACCCAGGCGCCCCATAGGAAGGTTTTAAATGAGAAGCCGATCCTGAGTAAGTGGTCGCCGGCAGGTACAGCAGACCCTTGCACTGACTTCCCACAGGGGCCGAGTGCTGTCTGCCGGCCTCTGTCTTTCTCCGTTGGGCACGTGTGATGCAGTTTTGAGCTCCCGTTTTAAGGGATTCAGCTTCTGCTACCAGAGGCCGGCTCATTCTCACAGTATCAGACATTGGTGCATCTTGAACATGGAAGATTTTTTTCCTAGATGGTTTGTTATGAAGCCTGGGCAGGACCAAATCGCAGGCTGGACATGTCCAGGCCACCAGGTACTTCTGGGCTTTTGTCTTTTAACATCACAGGGCAAAACCTGAGCGGAGTTTTACAGTTTTTTCACTTTAGGCAGTGTTATGAGTTGAATCGCATCCCCCACTGCCCCCGAAATTCACATGTTGGAGTCCTAATGCCTCGTCCTTAAGAATGTGACCTTATTTGGAGATAGGGTCTTTACAGAGGTAATCCAGTTAAAATGAGGTCGTTAGGGTGGGCCCTAACCCAATATGACTGGTGTCCTTATAAGAGGAGGACGCTTGGACGCAGACGTTCACAGTGTAAAGTCACCGGGAGAAGACAGCCTTCCACAAGCCAAGGACAGAAGCCTGCGTCGTGGTCCTAGAACGAACCAACCTGTCCACACCTTGGTCTCAGCCTCCAGAACCATGAGCTGAATAAATTGTAAGATTTCTGTTGGTTAAGCGCCCTAGTCTGTGAACTTTGTCAGAGCAGCCCTCGAACACTCACTCAGGCAGCCTAAGAAATTCTCCCTGAAACCAGGTGAACCGTTTAAACAGCAGCTGTCACAGCACACTCCACCTTCTCCCCCTCATATCCCGGCACAGCGAGCCTGGGGGTCACATAATCAGGTCGTGCTGCCTTCAGCTCCCCTGTGTCCTCTGGGTTCACCAGGACTGTAGCTTCAGGGCTGGACGAGGCTCCTCCATGGGGCCCCGCTCTGAGGCTGTGTGTCCAGCACAGCCAGAGCCGTGGTCACTGAGCAGGGATCCGCCTGGAACCGGACCCGTATCTGACAGCCAGGTGGGCCGCTCCTGCCGAGCGCTGGGGCCGGTCCCCGTCAATGTGGAAGTCAACCCTTCTCGAACGCCAGGACTCCTCCTTTCCTGTAATTAATCTCTTCCATGGCCCAGAGGACCCACCCTATCCTCTGCATAAGCTTAAACACATAATGTAAACTCTGTGTTTCCAGTTTTGATAGATTGAAGCAGAAAGTACTTGCGAGGGCAGAAGGAGGGGTAACCTAGCCCTGTCTGAGGGCAGGCGTGGTGGGGAGAGGAAAAGAAGATAACGCACACTTACGTGGTATGTGCTATGGGCCGTGTGTTACATGTGCTGAATGCTTCACACGGGATAACTGATTTCATTTTTCAAACAATCCTATGAGGTCAGTGCTATTATTAACCCCCTTTGCAGGGACGCCTGGGTGGCTCAGTTGGTTAAGCAGCTGCCTTCGGCTCAGGTCATGATCCCAGCGTCCTGGGATCGAGTCCCGCATCGGGCTCCTTGCTCAGCAGGGAGCCTGCTTCTCCCTCTGCCTCTGCCTGCCATTCTGTCTGCCTGTGCTCGCTCTCTTCCCCCACCTCTCTGATAAATAAATAAAATCTTAAAAAAAAAAAAAAAAAAAAAACCCTTTGCAGATGAAAAAGCTGAGGCAAAGGGAGATTCAGTGACTTGACCAAGATCACAGAGCTAGTTAGATGGGGAGCTGGACTTCAGTCCTGGGCAGTGTGGCGCCCCAGTTCATGCTGGGGGCGGAGGGCTGTGTTAGCAGGGGGTGGTGGGATTGTGTGAACCTCACTTCCCAGCTGCGGGCAGCTGACCGCTGTGTCTCAGCGTTCCGAGCTTTTCCAGCCAAGTTCCAGAGACTCTGCCCCTTTCCTGAAGTTGCAGAGCAGATACCCTAACCCAACTAATGGCAAGCCTTTCTTGACTCAAGCCAGCTCCTGTCAGCGTTCCAAATTCTGTGCCTCCTCGCTCATCTGTGCCCAAGCAAGAGAATCTCTAGAATCCTACAACTCTAGGTTCAGAGTAGAAACGTAACACGAACACAGTTTCTTCCAAAAGCAACTGGGAACAGACTTCCTGCACATAAGGAGTGGAAAGTTTTTTATTTCTTGGGAATGAGGAATCCACAGATTACTACGTATGCACATTTTTGGGGAAGAGTAGTTAATTAAGTGATTCTAATGTTGACTATTACTTATTCCATAGCAGAGGTTAAAAATCTGGGGACTGTTATAAGGTAGAGCCTCTGTAGTTGGTGGGTACCACGTGAGTGGGCCACCAAGTCCCTGTGTTCTCTTTTTCAGGGTTTCTATCACTCACTCCAGCCCCTGGGTTCCTGTTCCTTTCAGCCTGACTTTTTTTCAGTCTCTGATTTTTCCCTACACCACTCGGTCTTGGGCTTTTCTGGTTCTTTAACTGTGTGTTGAAGGAAGTTGTGGCTGCATGGGAGGGTCAGAAGTTTGTAAGTGCACCCGTGCTTGACTGTAGAGAAGTGAGGATTAGGAAGGTTTCTTTCTTTCTTTCTTTCTTTCTTTCTTTCTTTCTTTCTTTCTAAGATTTTTATTTATCCATTTGACAGATCACAAGTAGGCAGAGAGGCAGGCAGAGAGAGAGGAGGAAGCAAGCAGAGAGCCCTATGCGGGGCTCGATACCAGGACCCTGGGATCATGAACGGAGCTGAAGGCAGAGGCTTTAACCCACTGAGCCACCCAGGGGCCCCTAGGAAGGTTTCTTGAAGAGGTCTTGGGAGTGGAAGAAGGACAGATGGCAGAGGTGGACGGAGGGACGAGACGAGAGGTGCTGGATGCATCTACATCACCCCCAGGCATTACTAAAACCATCGCTGTTTTGGTCTTACTCCAGTTTGACAGATGATGAAACAGGTTCAGAAGGGTCATGTGGTCATGTAACTTGTTGGGGATCACTAGGTGTTGAACAGCAGAGGTGGGACTCAGATCCAGTCTTGCCACGTACGCACAGCTCTCTTGGCCCGTGTCGTGGGGCTGGTGTGAGTGGGCACCAGGGGACCGGGTGAGCGTGGCGTCCGGGTCACACGCCAGGCAAACCAGGAGGAGGATGCAGGAAACAGGAAAGGGCAGGAGGCAGCCGTGGCTGCGGGTGGGCCAGGGGGCGATTGCAGACACGGACTGGGCTGGGTGGAAGGAGAGGATTAGAACAACGGATTTGGTGGCATCCCGTTGAAGGTAATGGTTTAAATAAACCCCAGAGAGAGTGCATTCTGGCGACTGTGAAGAGAGCAGGCCGGTTTGGGCAGAGGCAGGCGGATCTAAGAGAGCCCCAGCTAGTGTTCGCGAACTCTGGTGATGCTGCTATGTCATGGAGCCTGTTTTTCTTACAGTGTTCTCATAGATCACCTGAGTAGCAAACATGTAAAATATATTATATATGACGGTATTAAGGGGACAGAAAATATATGCATGAAGTCATATGGTTTATTTGCAGTAAAGCTTTAAAAAAGAAATCGTGGTTTCCCTCACTCTTCTACTTTTAGTTAGAGCTTTTTCCGGCTCCCTGAAAAGCAGACCACACCCTGTAAAACAGCCCGTTTGGGACATTAGTTCATTTCCACTTGTATACTTCTAAAGCACAGGAACGGTTAAAATACCCAGGGAAGAAGAATGTCCCCTGTTTTCTTCCAGAAGAAATAAAGTAGAAATAATCAGATCAAGGGAATACACCCGTCTGATCTGTGAATTTTTATGTTCAACTTTAATCATTCAGGCTAAAGTGCCCTTGAGTATCCTAACTTAAAAGCTTTTTTGGATCGTGTAGACTTAAAGTCGTTTTTTTAAATAGATAAGTGATTTTTAATCAGATGGTTGTAGTTGTAAAGAATTTCTAGAATTCTAAGGGAATTAACTAAATAAATACATATTTCTGAAGAGTTTCCGGAGTTACAGAGAAAATGCCATATAAGTACATATTTGGATGGGGGTATTTTGGCTAGATTTTTGTTTTCTGTGTTATTGTCCTTAAGTACTCTTATGAAGGCGTTCGCACATAGATGACAATTATTTTTTTAAAGGTTTTATTTATTTATCTGACAGAGAGAGGGTAAGCACAAGCCGGAGAAGTGGCAGGCAGAGGGAAAGGGAGAAGAAGGCTCAATGAGGGGCTAGAAACCAGGACCCTGGAACTATGATCTGAGCTGAAGGCAGGCGCTTAATGACCGAGCCACCCAGGCATGCCAGAGAGGAAAGTTTAGACTTTGTTCTCTCTAATGGGGGACCCCAAGATGACAATTTTTTAAAAGGGCTAAATAGGGGCACCTGGGTGGCTCAGTGGGTTAAAGCCTCTGCCTTCAGCTCAGGACCCTGGGATTGAGCCCCACATTAGGCTCTCTGCTCAGCAGGGAGCCTGCTTCCTCCTCTCTCTGCCTACTTGTGATCTGTCAAATAAATAAATAAAATCTTTTTTTTTTAAAAAGGGCTAAATAAATAAATTATAAAACAGGACAATCTCATTTATAGAAGAAAAGCAGATTCTTTCTAATTATTTGCTAAGGCAGAATTCTCTTCCTCATGAAAGACCCAATTTTGGTTTTGTATAAGGTCATCATAGATAAGAATCACTTCATAAGATGTATGTGAAGTGCATAAAAAATTCCTACAGAAAACGAAACTTTAAAACATGCCATTTATAAAGTATCATGTCACTTTCACCCAAGTAAAGCAGCTGCCAGTGGGTAGCGAGTTTAACTTGATTTTTTTGTGTTGTTGCTAGCTCAGGCTTCGTTTCTTATTGGAGAAGGCTGTATAGTAATTTTTATCACGCGTCATTAGAAATACAATTTGTTAGAACAAAGACTGTTGTGTGTAAGTATAATTACATCTTCCTGTATGATTAAATGAGGGCTGTATTGTAGCTTTTTTCAGCGGTGGCAGCTGTAGCAAAACCAAGTTCAGCCTATAAAAGAATTCCTGTGACTAACTGGTACTAATTGTTTACAGAACAACCAGTGGGAGTAATATTCATGAATACTATGGAAATGAAATATTCCCAGACCAAGTGGTTTATCCCTTGTTTTCACCACTCTGTTGTGGTCGGATTTCATTAATTGTATAATCAGGCAAGTGAAGCGGAGTTCTTAGTTTATTGTTGGTATCGAAACATAACCCTGCATTTGTCTGGTCAGGCCTCTCAACTTCTAAATGGGAAACTGTGGCTTAAGGAGGGATTGAAGGGTTATTTAAGTCACTGACTCACCCTCTTCACTTTTTTTTTTTTTTTTTAAGATTTTATTTATCTATTTGACAGACAGAGATCACAAGTAGGCAGAGAGAGAGGAGGAAGCAGGCTCCCCGTCGAGCAGAGACCCTGATGTAGGGCTCGATCCCAGGACGCTGAGACCATGACCTGAGCCAAAGGCAGAGGCTTTAACCCACTGACCCACTCAGGCACCCCAACTATTCACTTTTTAAAACACAACCTATGACAGTAATTTATAACTAGCATATCTTTTTAACTTTTTAAAAAATTTTATTATTATTTTATTTATTTGTTTTTTAGATTTTATTTTAAACTCAATTAATATATAGTGTATTATAAGTTTCAGGGGTAGAATGTAATGATTCATCAGTTGCATGTAACACCCAGTGCTTATTACATCCAGTGCTCTCTTTACTGCCCATCACCGGGTTCCCCCATCCCCTGGCCCACCTCCCCTCCAGTAACCCTCAGTTTTATAAGCATATCTTAGTGTAATTTATAATATATTAGTTCTCACATTAAATATTATGACTGTTTCAAAGTCACTCAAGCTAAATTTTTAATGGATGAGAGAAAATAGGAAATAGATGGTTTAATTTTTTTTTTCCATACCCCGAGGACTTTGGGTGTGTACACCCCACTTTGGAGACCGCTGATTTAGGTCATTCAGGTTAAAAAAAAAAAAAAAAGACAAAGAAACTTGCTATTGAAGAAAGAGAATCTATAGAGGAAGAGTTCAAGGTTTGGGAGGGTGGGGAAGACTTTGGGACACTTACGCACTGCGGACATCTAGGTTAATCAGGATTAACCCATAATGCCTCCCTCCCGTTTTACTTCTCTTTTATGTCTGAGTCTGTTTAGACAAGGAACAGCACAAGTCCCCTAGAATATTCAGTGGTAAAAAATAAGGCTTGAAGAGATTGGTCAGGGATAGATAGATAAGTCAGGACTTCTTCAGAGGGACAGAAATGCAACTAAAATGAAATTTCACAGAAGTCAATTTATTAACTTAGATAAAAAAGTGTAAGTGGGATCTCCCGGGATGACCAGGACCTTCGGCACAGCTGGATTCAGAAGCTCAGATGAAATCATCACATTGCTGTTGGTACAGTTCTTCCTAACAGCCAGTGACGAGCCCTCGCACGTGGCAGGGAACATGCGTGCCCACAGTCCTGGCGTCCTGTCTCCCCTGGTTTGTAGCTCCGACAGGAAGGGGGCATTTTGCTGAATGTCCTATTTTCACCCCGGGAAGATGGGCTCATGTGTACCACGACTCCTTCGCTAGGCCACTGTGATGGACAGCCTGCCGTTAGCCCACGGAAAGAGGGCAAGAAAGTTCTTCCAAGCTGAGAGGAGACATTCACAACATTGAGGAGGGGCCTGAGTCTGACCCTCTCCAGACAGTATATTTTTAACGCTGTGGGAGCTTGCCTATATAGGATTCTAGAGGTATTTACAAAGATATTAAAAAAACAAAAACAAAAACAAACAGGGGCACCTGGGTGGCTCAGTGGGTTAAGGCTCTGCCTTCGGCTCAGGTCATGATCCCAGAGTCCTGGGATCGGGCCCCGCATCGGGCTCTCTGCTCTGCGGGGAGCCTGCTTCTGTCCGCCCCCAGCCCACTTGTGATCTCTGTCTGTCAAATAAATAAACAAAATTTTTTTAAAAAACAACAACACCAAACAGAATTGTTTCTCTATTAATTAGTTAATTAATTAATTTTTGCTCTCAGCTCAAGCAAGGAGTTTATAGCACTTAGAAATGCCTTGCTAGAAAACAGACAACTGGTACTCCTTACTTGTCAAAGCACAGCTTTTTGGGTAGAGGTATTTGTAGAAGGAGCAGATCAGTTTCTGATTTTTGTCCACCCAGAGGCAGGCAGGCGCTTTGGACCAATTATTTCCAGACCTTGAGATAAATCACCTCCTGTGCCATCAGTACTCGAAGGATTAGCAGCGTCACAGATTTATGTGTGGATTAATTGGGGAGTGTACGTTAGATTGCTGTGTTTAGAACCATGGTTGTCCTGCCAGTCATTTTCATTAGTGCTTCATTCAAAATTCTTTAACCTTATATAATACTGACGTTGCAGGGAAATCCGAATGAGCCTTTCCTTTTTTTTATTTATTTGTGGCTTGGCCTCACGCTCGCCACCCCCCTCACCCCACCCTGCAGAGTTTAATAGCTCAAGCTAGGGGTACACAGAGCATCTAAAAACGCAGGGGCTTGGGGCAGTGCAAAGATTGCTTCGTGTGCTTCCGCTGATGAGTGCCCGAAATGTACATGACCTTGTACTGAGAGAGACAAGATGAGGTACAAGAAATACACGGCTCTTTTGGAAGCCGCGGTTGGGATCACCCCACTGAACAAGAGGGAGCTGCTTCCCGAGAGCAGAAGACATGCGAACCTCTGGCAGTGCCCCGGGTAAGCAGAGGAGGGCAGGAGATGCTGCGCGTGTGCTGGGGTGGGGGTGGGGGGTTTCGGCAGAGGGAAGGGTCATCCTTGTCCTAAGGGTAGTAGATGGTGAGTTCTTCACTGAGAACTTGTTTCTTCCTGGCACGTAGGGCCTCGCCAGACTGAATGAAAATACTTAATAAAATTCATGGTAATAATAACTAAGAAAAACCCTAGTCTAGGCGTGCCTGGGTGGCTCAGTGGGTTAAAGCCTCTGCCTTCGGCTCAGGTCGTGATCTCAGGGTCCTGGGATTGAGCCCCGCACCGGGTTCTCTGCTCAGCAGGGAGCCTGCTTCCCCCCTCTCTCTCTGCCGGCCTCTCTGCCTACTTGTGAGCTCTCTCTGTCAAATAAATAAATAAAATCTTTTTAAAAAGAAAGAAAGAAAAACCCTAGTCTAGCAGCCAAGAAGATGAGGTAATGGGTGTTTTTAGACTCAGATATTTTAATTTTCTGATTTTGACTTTGTTTTTTTACATAGTCTATACACATAGCAGTTCTTAAAGATGAAGTAAATATGCCTTGTTTTTTCCTACAATGCAAGTGTTTTTCTGACTAAAGTGTACATGTGGAATGTTTTAGGTAAATACTTTTTACTTTACATCTCTTTCTAATGTCCCACTGGTTTACCATGGTGAAGAAGAGTTTAGATGTTTTTTTCTGAATGGTTAGAGGCCTCAATCCCTGCTTTCTTGTCTAAAGTCCCTTCTTTTGCATCTTTTACACACTGAAGAGAAGTTTAATTTAAGGTATCTATATGGCAGATAGTATTTTTAGGGACTAAATTGAATTTTTATTTTTAAAATGTTTTTAAAGATTTATTTATTTGAGAGAGAGCACATGTGAGCGTTGGGGGTAGGGGTGGGGCAGAGGGAGAGAGAGAATCTCAAGCAGACTTCCTACGGAGAAGGAACCGGACATGGGGCTAGATCCCATGACCCTGAGATCATGACCTGAGTCAAAAGGAAGAGTTGGACGCTTGACCTACTGAGCCACCCAGGCGCCCCTGAATTGAATTTTTAAACTGAAGGAACCACACATTGGCACTCACTCAGGGATCCACTTGAGGCATCTGTGTAGCTAATATTTCTTTTTAAGATTATTTATTTATTTACTTGTCAGAAAGAGAGAGAGAGAGAGCAGCATAAGTGGGGGGGGCAGCAGGCAGAGGGGGAAGCAGGCTCCCCGCTGAGCAAGGAGCCCCATGTGGGACTCGATCCCAGGACCCTGGGATCATGATCTGAACCGAAGGGAGACACTGAACCAACTGAGCCACCCAGGCACCCCAGATATTTCTCTTTAAAAAGTAGAAGGTCACTAGCTTATTTTATTTAAAGATTTATTTATTTATTTTAGAGAGAGAGAGAGAGCGTGCATGCATGAACTAGAGGGGTAGAAGGAGAAGGAGAGAATCCCAATTAGTCTCCATGCCTAGCTAGGAGCTCGACTTGGGGCTCTATCTCAGGACACTGAGATCCTGACCTGAGCTGTAATCAACATTCGGATGCTTAACTGACCGAGCCACCCAGCTGCCCCCAGTCACTAGCTTATTTTTAACATATAAACAATATACATCCATTCGACAAGATTTAGAAAGTGCAAGAAAATAAGGGGGAAAATCATTCGTAATCCCATCTTTCTAAGAGAGTTCGTATAATCATTTACAACAGAACTTTTCAACGGAGGGAGAGGGTGGGGTTTGCCCCCCAGGGGACATGGGGCAACGTCTGTGCAGGATTTTGGCTGCTACAACCTGGGGAGTTGCTACTGCTTTCTAGCAGGTGGAAGTCAGGGATGCTGTCCAACATCCTAAAGTGGGTAGGACAGTCCCCCCTTCCCTGCAAGAAAGCCCAAAATGTCAATAGTGCTGCCGTTCAGACATTTGATAGCGGCAGATTTTCTTCCTATCTCTAAAAGGTACTTTTTATTATTAGCAATACATGAGCTATTTCTTGAAGAAATTTTAGGGATCCTTTAGAACGGAATCCTGAGGCTTCATCCTCGTCACTAAGGAAAGGAAGTGTATATAGGCACCAAGAGGGCGAGGGGTATGTAGTGACCTGGGGAGAGTCCAAGTTTAGTGAGGGCTAATGTTTAGTGAGGGCCATGGGAGACGTGTCGTAATGGCCAAATTGTGATCCTTTAGTTTTAATTTTTTAAACATTTAAAAAAATTTTAATTCAATTAATTAACATTTAATGTATTACTGGTTTCCGAGGTACAGGTCCATGCTTCTTCAATCTTATATAATGGCTATTGCTCATTATGTAACATCAAATTGTGATTCTTTTTTTGTTTTTCTAAGATTATTTGTTTATTTATTTGACAGAGAGAGAGATCACAAGTAGGCAGAGAGGCAGGCAGAGAGAGAGGGGAAAGCAGGCTCCCTGCTGAGCAGAGAGTCCGATGCGGGGCTTGATCCCAAGATCCTGCCATCATGACCTGAGCCGAAGGCAGAGGCTTAACCCACTGAGCCACCCAGGTGCCCCTAAATTGTGATATTTTTAAGTTGCTCCTGGAGATGGGGCATACTGTAGCCTGGACTTCTGTCCCAGACTGACAGGAGTGTAGAGCTGGGAGGGCCTTTTGTCGGGGGCAGCAGACAGGTTTCCTGTGGCATGGCAAAGCCAGTCGGTGTGTGGGCTGCTGGGCCGTCAAGTAGGGAGGACCCCCGGGTCAAGTCTGGGCTTAGCAGAAAAGAAATACTGTGAGTGAGGAGGGACATACTGATACGGAAAATGGGAGATTGTAACACGAGGTCTGTGTCTTCATCACTCTCTGATTCTGATTTGGTCTTTGATTTTTACAAGTGTGAAACCGAGACTCATTTGAGTCACCACGATCGAGGGCTTGGCCCTCAGACAGCAACTGAATGTTCTTGGTTTCTGGCTCGGGATCAGTCCTTAAAGGATTCTCCCAAAACAGACCCACATGATTCAGATGTGTAAATGGATTGCCACATTATTCATTTCTTTTTGGAGATAAGCTTTTCCAGCCATTGGAATGAGTAAGCACCCTAAGTAAAACCATCTCCGCTTCTCGTTTCCCCAAGTCCAGCCAAACAGAAGTCAAACCATTCACTCCAAAGTGATTCTTACTAAAGGAAGCTGAATGTTGTCTCTCTCCCGCATTCTCTCTCTCTCTTTTTAAGAGAGCATTCCCTGAGGCCTGATGAAATAGCACTATGTCACAGGACGACGAGCTCTGTAATACTTTGAGTTCTTTAAATACACAGGGACTAAACATTGTTTTGCTGGTTCTCATTCTTTGGTTTACTGACTCCCTTTTCACCTAACACAGTCTTCCTTTGAACATGGGAATATCCTTCACTAAGCTTTTAGTAAAATCTCCTTTCTGGGTAACCTAGCAGGGGTTATCGCCTA
Organism: Mustela nigripes; assembly: GCF_022355385.1. NCBI lineage: Eukaryota > Metazoa > Chordata > Mammalia > Carnivora > Mustelidae > Mustela > Mustela nigripes. The sequence continues at coordinate 81,126,036 of NC_081565.1, read as the reverse complement.
CTGATTAATTTCACTAATCAGTTCCAAATCTTTCAGGGTCACTTCTTTGTCTTATTTCTCACATTTTATTTTTTTAAAAGATTTTATTTATTTATGTCACAGACAGATAACAAGTAGGTAGAGAGGCAGGCAGAGAGAGAAGGGGAAGCAGCCTCCCTGCTCAGCACAGAGCCTGATGCGGGGCTCAATCCCAGTACCCTGGGATCATGACCTGAGCCGAAGGCAGAGGCTTTAACCCACTGAGCCACCCAGGTGCCCCTATTTCTCACATTTTAATGTACATACGAATCACTGTTAAGATGTAGGTTATAGTTCTGTGATTATGGTGGGGCCTGGGAGTCTGCATTTTAATAAGCGTCCAGGTTCTGCTGTCAACCCAGTGATGACCAGTGCATGGTCTGGGTGATGCTGATGGCTCAGCCCGTGACCCACACTTTGAGGAGTAAGCCTCTTAAGAAATGCTTCCTATGAGAGGACACCTGCTTTTCTCTTGACCTCAAACTTTTTTTTTAAAGTTTATTTATTCAAGTAATCTCTACACCCCACGTGGGGCTCGAACCTAAAACACTGAGACCCAAGAGTCGCACCATCCTCTGCCTGAGCCCGTCAGGCGGCCTGACTTTTTAAACTTCTCTGATCTTCCTGAGGGCTTGCCGTCCCAATACTGGCCCCCTCCCTGCTGGCCTTAGAGATGACAGTGGTAAGAAGGCCGGTGGCTGGCCCCACTGCTGTGGAGGGAAATCTGCCACGAGCCTTCTGACCCGGGATCCCGATGGGGCTGGTTGACTAAGGCTGATATTTTTTCCAGGAATTTAGGTCCTTTCATTCTTTTAAAGAAATATTGCAGTTGCTGCAACGTGTAATACTGTGTAGTATTCAAGAGCAGCTGCTTTTGCATTTTAAAACATAATTAATTGGAAGTCAGGTCATGATTCACTTTTCAAAACCTCAAGGAATTCATTGGCCGCCAACGCCCTCCTCCTTTGAGTACTTGGTCTTGCAGTCTGCAGACCGCGCTGTGCTTGGGCTTCTCCTCTGTAAACTCTAGTCACGTGACAGGCCCCACCCACCAGCTACCCACTGTGGGCTGCATGTTGCAAGTTCACGGTGGCACAGTTTGCATGGCTTCTGCAGGTGCATGTTTACCCCAGTACCTGGCACCTGGGGGTGCTCTGCAAAGATTTGCCCGTGCTTAACTTGGTGTCAGTAGAGCCACAGATAAAGAAAAAAAAATGTTTAAAAAAATTGACATTCCCAAACACAAAAATACTGACCCACTTGTGGATTTTGCTTTTAAAATTTTGTCCAGTTTCTCATGTTACCTGACATTAATTTCACATATCTGTCAATACTCTTGAAAACTAAGAATATAATTTAGTTCTTTCTCAAGCTATTTCTAAGTTTTAAAGTAGCCCTGGTCAATATTGGTGTATTTTAGAAATGGTTAGGGTTAGGGTTAGGGTTAGATCTCAAAAATTTGGGAATCTTATCAAAGAAAGTTAAAAGCAAGATGTTTTGAACATGCAGGAAACGGATTTAATTAAAAAACAATCTGATTCTATACAAGAAACAAGCACTTTTTGGAGCTGATACCTGTAGAAGAATTTCATGTTAAAGCCAAAAGCGTAACCAAGCCCATCTTGATTTGCTGGCCATTTATTTATCTTTGGAAGTAATAACAGAAACCATGCATGGGCCGGGCTCTAATCCTGTTGCTCGCTTTGTGGGATGTCCAGATGGGCTTGCTTTAGCCACTGCCTACATTTCCTGCTGATCCTTGGAGGAGAAGGGAAATGTGTCCCTTGCCTGTATAAATAAAATCGACACTATCCTTTATTGCTATTTCATTGTGTGGGGACCGTTTTGCATAGATAACCACAATCTCACTTTGTCTGCAAACAGAAGAGTATGTGCAGAACTGGTGAGAAGCCACATTCTTCCTCCCACTGGACACGACTGCCCTGTGTGAAGCTGCGGGGGCCCAGACCTCGCCCGGGAGTGAGCTTGCCTCCTTGTGCGCTTTAAAAGGCATACGCAGGATTAATAAAAATGTGCAGAAGGGATGTTCGTTGGATTTCCTTGAAATTAGGGGTAAAACAAACAAACAAACAAAAAACTGCCACCTTTCAAAGTGTGGGCAATCCGCAAATGTAAAAGTAGAGACGAGCCAGTATTATAAATGCTGTGAAAAATGAATTCCCTTTTAGTTTCAAATGTTTTTCCTATTGTATAGTTTAAAAATAAAAAGAAATTATTTATTTATTTGACAGAGAGAGACAGCGAGAGAGGGAAGGCAGGGAGCGTGGGAGAGGGAGAAGCAGGCTTCCCGCTGAGCAAGGAGCCCGACGTGGGGCTCGATCCCATCATGACCTAGCTGAAGGCAGACGTCCAACTGACTGAGCCACCCAGGTGCCCCTATTATATACTTTTTAAAAAAGATTTATCTACTTATTTGAGAGAGTGAGCCAGTGAGCAGGTGCCCCTGCATGAGGTGGGGAGGGGCAGAGGGAGGGGAGAGAGAGACTCTCCAGCAGACTCCAAGTGGAGTGCAAAGCCCGACGTGGGGCTCCATCCCAGGACCCTGAGATCACGACCTGAGCCAAAATCAAGAGTCGGAGGCTTAACCGACTGAGCCACCCAGGCGCCCCAAAGTTTCTTTCTTGAAGTACTGAGAATGCTCCAAAATGGATCTTGGAGACAGTTGCACCAATACCGTAACTGTAACTGTGTTCGAAGCCATGTTGTAAGTGGCTGAATGGCGGTGTGTGAAGTTCAGTGCCTTTCCCCAGATCTTACCGCGCTGGGAGGGACCATGTTGGGTTTGTAACCACACTGTCTTTTTCAGGGTGCGGAGTACAGCATTATTATCATCTCCCTGTGAGTGGGATTGGCGCCCCAGCGGTGCCACCTGGCACAAGTTCTGTACGAAGCCCAGACGAGGGCCGGCGGACAGCGTGCTTTACCAGGTGCCTGCTTTTTTGGTTGCTGGCTTTCCTCCGTTTAAAGTTTGATGTAAATTATTTTACACCCTAGAAGTAGTCAAGGCCACCATTTTCAATGTTGCGGATAGAGAAATTGTTCAATATCAGAGAAAGTTGAATTGTCATGTCGTATTTACCCAGGAACAGAAACGTCATACCTGCATTTATGGTCTGAATTGATAGGTAAACTCTTGCCACAGTTGGGTGAGAGCTAAATAAAGTCCTTCCTGGCTAGAGCATACAAATCCAACTCTCGTGGTTCAGAATAAATGCCTGACAAGTTATTTTGGTGTCTGGGGTTATAGGTCTTTCTGGTAAGTCATGTTTTTTCTGTTATCTTTGAGGTAGCAGAATTATGTAACAACGGTAGGCACTTTGCTGAAAATATTAAAGACATGGGTTGCCCTGGCTTCTAAAGATTTAATTATGTACAAGCTTTTAGTAAAAGAATGAAGAGCGAGTATTATCTATTTACTGATTCAATTTTAAGTAGGAATTAAATGAGATTTACAAAGCATTACATTTTATTTTGACAGATGCTGGGTTGTATTTTTTCTTGGTTACACTTTAACCCCTGATTATAGGCCAGTCCGTGGTCCACAGAATGGGGTTGGAATTTTTTTCATGGGCTTGTTTCATAATTCCTGTCTGTTTAAGCTTAAAACCCCTGCCTGGGTGGCTCCTAGCTATGTGTCAGAGCTTGAGTTTAACCGAGTGTGAACGGCACACGCCAGGGTAGCAGATAGCAAATCTCAGTGTGCCTGCGCGTGCCTTAACGTTTCTGAGTGCAGATCCATTATCTGTGAAAGATGAGCATCAATATGATGGTAAAGGAGCTAACGTACGGCAGGAGCGAGGCACACACCAGGGTCTTTCTCGGAGTCTACATGTCCAAATGGGGACAACTTGCATGGGGAAGCCCTTGGTTTCCACTGAACTGACAGGGCTTGTGGTGGGTTTTGTTTGCTGAGATGTTCACTGCGGAGCTCTTAAAGTTTCCAAACGTAAGAAAACAGATTCTCTCTCTTTTTTTTTTAAGATTTTATTATTTATTTGACAGACAGAGGTCACAAGTAGACAGAGAGGCAGGCAGAAAGAGAGAGGAAGGGAAGCTGGCTTCGCTGCGGAGCAGAGAGGGGCTCGATCCCGGGACTCTGGGATCATGACCTGAGCTGAAGGCAGAGGCTTTAACCCACTGAGCCACCCAGGCGCCCCAAGAAAACAGATTCTTATGAAGACTCCTGCAGTTTTCCTGAAACTAGACTTCTGGGTCGTATCTATTGATTTAGTCGAATGAGTTGGAGGAGCAGGGTAGGGCGTGGCAAAGGTGGATGGTGCTGGCACTGAGTGTAGGAGGGCAGGTTCTCTGTGACTCCAGCAAGCCCCTCCTAATACACGCTTCCCTGGTTCTGATGCCCTGTACTAGTGACCACAGGTCCTTTGACGTCTTGCTCCAAAACTTAAGCTTGTAAAAACTTAAGCTTGGCTCCAAAGCTCTTTCCTGTGTAAAAACTTAAGCTTGGCTTTCTGGGATGACTTAGCCTCAGGTGAGCTTGGGTGGCAAGGATTTTTCCAAGAGCATCTCACATTACCTTAGTTTCCGATCCAGCAAACCTCTCCCCCCCCCCCCCCACTTCCTTCCTTCCTTAGAGCAGGGGAGGGAGAGCCTGTGGGCTGGGCTGGGCCAGAGGGAGAGAGGGAGTCGTAAGCTCTCTCTCCCGTTAGGCTCCATGCCCGGTGCGGAGCCTAGCATGGGGTGCACTTTCACAACTCTGAGATCATGACCTGAGCCAAAACCAAGAGCTGGACGCTTAACCAACAGAGCCATGCAGATGTCCTGAGTATGCATTTCTGACAAGTTCCCGGCCAGGCCATACTGGGTTTCTCTGCCTGATCTAGTTCTACCTTCCAGTTCCTGAAGTATTTTGCTTCTTGTTCTAAGTCTTGGGAAAGTATCTCTCCTTGTCACATTTGTTATGCTGAGCTAAAGCCATCAGAAGAGACGAATTAAAGTTTAACATACTATAAAGACTCTTTCAAAGCGTGTGACAGAGTTAATTGTTTTAGTTAATTAGATGTAAGATCTGAAGTTGACTTTTTGAATATCAGTAATTATATTTCAAATATCAGTATCAAATAGTAAGAATAATTATGATCACATAATTATGTATATTATGAAAATCAATACTTTAAAAAAATATCAATATAATTATGATTAAGTTGGGGGTGATTATGTCCAGGGTGTTTTGTCTAATCTAACTATACAATCAGATTACCTCCAAACAAACCAAAATTTGGCTGCACTGACAACTGCTATCACCAACCACTCTGTTGATAAAACCATGACAAAGTACCAAAAACTAGGGCTCAAGGATGACACCCCTTCCAAGCAGAAGTTAGTTGCAAATTCTTTTTCTCAGTCTTAACAGGCTAATAGGAAGGAATCATAAAATGAGCTGCGTCTAGGTTCCCCCACACGACTACAGCACCGGGGGCCAAAATCAGGCAGGACGCACGGCGGCATGGTTGCCGATTACAAGTAAGACAGAACTCCTAGCTGGGGAAGAGCCCTTACCCAAGTAAATTTCCTCAGGCCATGCACTGACTAGCCCATAGGGTACTTGCCACCGTGACTGGACCCCTCCGTGGCTGGAAGAGGTAGAGGAGAAAGTGTTATACAGAAGGGCAGGTGGCGGTGAGGAAAAGTGATAATAAGTACAGAGAATCCTTCTAAGAAATCTGGCTGTGAAAAGTAAGAGATAGATAGGGCTCTGGGCTGGAAAACGCCCAGTCATCTTCTAATCCCCAGGTTCTGGATTCCTTTAAACATGCAGGAGTATGATTAAATTTCGGCTTCGGGATTACTCATCCGTGTGCTGTACTTAACAATGTCCAGACATCTCACATTTCCAGAGATAGGCCAGATGGCCACCACTTCGTCTTGTTGATTTCACGAGTAAACCACGTGCTCTAATTTTTGTTTGGAAAACATGTCAGACTATAACTAAAGCATTCAAAAGTAAGAATAAACCCGCCTTATTTTTATTTTTCTTTCACTGAAGTGGTATACCAATTTCCCATGATGAAAGCTTGCTCCAGTTGCTAAAATAACAAAGTCTTTATAGATAAGTATTTGGAGCAGGACTCTTTCCTTTTAAATACTTCGGAAAATATGGAATTACTGTCTGGATTCTGACAAAACTCTTTGTCTGAATCTTTATTGATAAACAGTTAAGGTGTTTCAATCCCTGAATGCTGAAATAATTCCAAGTGATTCTACTCACAGTGCAAGTTTAAGGGTTAACACATTGTTTGCAAATGTTTCGGCTGTTTGAGCAGGACATTAAGAATAGGATAGCGGGGGTGCCCGGGTGGCTCAGTGGGTTAAGCCGCTGCCTTCGGCTCAGGTCATGATCTCAGGGTCCTGGGATCGAGTCCCGCATCGGGCTCTCTGTTCGGCAGGGAACCTGCTTCCCTCTCCCTCTCTCTCTCTGCCTGCCTCTCTGCCTACTTGTGATCTCTCTCTATCAAATAAATAAATAAAATCTTTAAAAAAAAAAAAAAGAATAGGATAGCGGGGGCGCCTGGGGGGCTCAGTGGGTTGAGCGTCTGCCTGCGGCTTAGGTCATGATCTAAGGGTCCTGGGATCCAGCCCTATATCTCCCTGCTTCAGGCCTGCTTCTCCCTCTCCCTCTCCTTGCCACTACCCCTGCTTGTGCTCTCTCTCTGTCTGTCAAATTAAAAAAAAAAAAAAATCTTTAAAAAAAAATAGCTATACTCAGATAAATTCTGTATGTATAAGTATTTCAAATTTTAACAACAAAAACAGCACATCATTTTGAAAAAAGACCCTTTCTTTCATGAATTTTAAATGTTTCATGTACTCAACTTCCCACAGTCAAGCAGGTAAGATAGAAAATGGAAGAATATCTTACCCAGAAACTCAAGAACCAGAAACTCCCAGGCTAGCAGCTTGGCGCCCTGGTCTCCAGGCCCCTGGGTTCCCAGGGAGCCTTGCAGAAACACGGCAGAAACAAACGCTAGAAGCCAGTAAAGCATCGGGTGACAGAGCACAGCTGTGCCTTCAGACAGGCCTGCGTTTCAGCAAGCCCCTGTTCTGCTACTTTTTACGTTGAACCTATGACCACTAGTTAGCTGTTTCGGACCTACCCACTGGGCAGGAGGGATGTGGGCAGCTTACCTAAACTCTCTGAGCCTCCGTTTTTTTATCTGTAGAATGGTGTTCTGGGTTGTATCGTGTCCCCTATAACATTCATATGTTGAAGTCCTGCCTCTCATTACCTCAGAATGTGACCTTATCTGGAGACAGGGTCGTCAAGTTAAAGTGAGGTCCTCAGGGTGGGCCCTAATCCAGTACAAGGGTATCTTTATAAAACGGGGGCTGTTTGGACACAAAGACAGACACACCCCGAGGCAAGACAGGTGTCTCCAAGTCAAGGAGAGATGCCCAGAACAGAGCGTTCCCTCACATCCCTAAGAAGGAAACTAGTCTGCTTCCAGCCTGATTTCAGCCTTCCAGCCTCCAGGGCCGAGACAGTAACTTCCCATTGTTGAAGCCAGCTGTTTTGAGGGCCTTCGTTCTGCAGCTCTGGGAAACCAATATGCTCTGGGAATATAATTAGATCTGCACCTCATAGGGTGGCTCTGAGACAATGCAGATAAAACATTCATCACCGTACCAACTACGGTGTAGTGAGCACTCCAAGAAACTGAAGGCTTTCATCATCACCACTACAGCTTGAGGCCTCACTTGATATCAGAATTACAGTGGGATTCTCACCACACACCATAGGCTCAGCACCTCCAAGCCCTGTGCTGTAGAGGCTCTGTTCCCCAAGTTCCTTTCCCCACGTTGTCCATGTGGCCAATGACTTTTCATCCTCACGTTACCTCTCAAGTATCATCTTCCCCAGGAGACTCCCCCCTCTCACCCTACAACGTAGTCACTGCCTCAGACCTTCTGTTGCCATCCACACAAGGGTGGATACAAGCCTCTTCCAGAGCAGTCCAGTTACTGATTCCAAGTTAGACTCCCAAGTCCCCCAGGGATGATGTATTCCTCTAAATTTCCCTCAGGTGGTGCTGGGTGAGATGCGCATTAAATGTTTGAGGAAACAATCGCTTCACCACAGGTAAGGAAATGGGCCGCATATACCATCTATGAACAAGCTCATGCTCTAAACCAGCTCTTTCTAGATTGACGGTTCTTGAAAGTGTGGTCTGGAAACCAAGTATGGGCTGGCTGGGAACTTGTTAGAAATGCATACACCCGGGCCTCACCCCACACTGACTGAAGCAGAAACTCCGGGGGTGACCCCGGAATCTGCTTTAACAAGCCCTCCCAGGAGTTTCTGATACCCTAAAGTGGGAGCACTACTGCTGTGGGTCTGTGCAGTTCAACAGGGGGAGGTTTGCTGTTGGTGGGAGCTCCCTACATAAGCTTTTTAAAAAAAATTCTATTTATTTATTTGCCAGAGAGAGAGAGAGAGAGAAAGTGTGCGCAAAGCTGGGGTAGTAGCAGGCAAAGCAGGCAGAGGGAGAAGCAGGCTCCCTGCTGAGCAAGGAGCCTGATGAGGGACTGGATCCCAGGACCGGGGTCATGAACTTAGAGGAAGGCAGAGGCTTCATCCACTGAGCCACCCATATAAGTATGCTTATAGACTGGGGAGCTTCTGGGGAGACAGAGGCAGAGGGGCTCCCAGGTGTGCAGAAGTAAAAGTTGTAAGTTTTCCCCTTCAGCTGGCCTTGCTAAGCCCGTGTTATGGGATGAGTCCATGATAACTCTGAGCGGCCAGACCCAGAGGTAAGGAGTGTCACAGATAGCATGGTCGGTTTAGGGCTGTTGTAACTGCCAATCTAGAGAGAACATGAACCAGGGTTTATTATAGAGTATTCATATTTTTTTAAATGGGAAATCTTTCTTTTTTCAAGATTTTATTTACTTATTTGTCAGAGAAAGAGAGAGAGCTCGTAAGCACAAGCAGGGGGAGCGGTAGGCAGAGGGAGAAGCAGGCTTCCCTGTTGAGCAGAGAGCCCGATGTGGGCCTCTATCCTAGGACCTTGGGATCATGACCTGAGCTGAATGCAGATTCTTAACCATCTGAGCCACCCAGGGGACCTGGGAAATCTTTTTAACAATATTAATGATAAGTTATAAAATATTTTGTATTATTCTTATACTTTGTATCTAAATAAATATAATTATAAATTAGATATTAAATTTACTAGTGTTTTATTAAATATTACTACTATGTAAAATTTATTTTACGTCCTTCCACTTCCCCCTTTTTTAAAAGATCTTATTTATTTGAGAGAGAAAGAGCACAAGCAGGAGGAGGGGCAGAGTGAGAGGGAAAAGCAGACTCCCCACTGAGTAGGGAGCCCGATGTAGGGCTCCATCCCTGGACCCTGAGATCAGGACCTGAGCAGAAGTCAGAGGCTTAACTGACTAAGTCATTCAGGTACCCCCTTCCATCCCTTTCTAAATAACACTGTCATTTGTTTAAATCTTTGCATCTATATTTTAATACACAAATGGTCCATTCACTCTGCTTAACCCATCTTACAGGTTACTAACTTACTATCTGCATCCTACATGTCTTATAAACTCTGCTAGGGTTTTACTTCCTCATTATCTATGTGAAATGAATCTTAGGCATTTCATCCACCCGTCCTCTATACCTCTGTACCAGTTTTGTCCTCTATACCAGTCTTTTTTTTTTTTTTTTAAGATTTTATTTATTTGAGGGGCGCCTGGGTGGCTCAGTGGGTTAAGCCGCTGCCTTCGGCTCAGGTCATGATCTCAGGGTCCTGGGATCGAGTCCCGCATCGGGCTCTCTGCTCAGCAGGGAGCCTGCTTCCTCCTCTCTCTCTCTGCCTGCCTCTCTGCCTACTTGTGATCTCTGCCTGTCAAATAAATAAAATCTTTAAAAAAAAAAAAAAAGATTTTATTTATTTGAGAGAGAGAGAGCACAGGCAGGGAGGAGGGACAAGCAGGCTCCCCTCCGAGCAGGGAAACTGATGCGGGGCTGGATCCCAGGACTGTGAGATCATAACCGGAGCCCAAGGTAGCCGTTCAACCAACTAAGCCATCCAGGTGCTACTCTATACCAGTTTTGTAATTTTAATTAATTAATTAATTATTTGACAGATAGATCACAAGTAGGCAGAGAGGCAGGCAGAGAGAGGAAGGGAAGCAAGCTCCCTGCTGAGCAGAGAGCCCGATGCGGGGCTCGATCCCAAGACCCTGGGACCATGACCTGAGCTGAAGGCAGAGGGTTTAACCCACTGAGCCACCCAGGCGCCCTATACCAGTTTTTAAAAAAAGAACTTTAAACAGGAGTATTTATTCAGCAAATTATAGTATATTCATACAAATGAAATATTATGCAGTTAGAAACATGATGACATAGATCTGTATTGCCATGAAAAGAGTGAAGCAATATTCGTATGTAGAAATAAAGGTAACAGAAGTGCATGCCTAGTATGGCCCCAGGTGTGCAAAGTGGTACATGATCCCCACATGCTTGTCTGCAGAGAGGCCCCTGGAAGGACACTCATCTCGTTTCTAATCATTTGCTCTGGATGGTCGTTCTATTCTGTTAATTTTTCTTCTTTTTGAGAGAGAGAGAGTATGTTGATGAAGTTCTAGAACCTAGGTGAGGTTTGGTGGGCTGAGGTCCAGAGCCGATGACCAAGAAAGAATTCTTGAGGCATCTTTGGTGCAAAATGGTGGCTTATTAAAGCACGGGGACAGGACCGGTGGGCAGAAAGAGCTGCTGCCCTGGGTTGTGAGGGATGGCAGGTTAAGTACCCTGACCCTGTGGTTAGCAGAAGGTGAGGGAAAGGGAGGTTTCAACGGAGTTTTCTTATGCTAAAGAGGGCACGTACAAGATGCCTCCAGGCTCTATCAATGCTGTCTTTTAGCAAGCCATTAACATCAAGATAGTTGGGAGATTCTTGTCTTGTAGGATTGTGATCTCTGTGGTCAGAGGAATGCTACACATATTACCGAGGGGAGCGGGTGGAGAGGGGGTGCAGGGTGCCAGCTTTTGCTTTGTCCTCAGCCAGCCTCCTACTGCCTCATCAATGTGACAGTGCACACGTGTGCACAAGCCAGGAGAGGGAGAGAGAGAATCTTTTTTTTTTAAAGATTTTATTTATTTAACAGACAGAGATCACAAGTAGGCAGAGAGGCAGGCAGAGAGAGGAGGAAGCAGGCTCCCCGCCGAGCAGAGAGCCTGGACCCTGGGATCATGACCTGAGCCGAAGGAGGAGGCTTTAACCCACTGAGCCACCCAGGCGCCCCGGGAGAGAGAGAATCTTAAGCACTCTCCACACTCTGGCAGAGCTCCAGCTCAGGACCCTGAGATCATGACCTGCGCCCAAGTCAGGAGCCTGATGCTTGACTGACTGAGCCCCCAGGCGCCTCGTGTTTTGCTAATGTTTTATGATCTCCTCTATGGTTTGGATAAATAAACAAGTATCATGTATATAAAAATAACTGAAATACGAATGATATGTGTATCTGCAAATGCATATATATGTAAATAACTACAACAAAGAGAATGATGGGACCAGATCCTTTCTTTTGTAAGCCAAAGACAGCATTTTGCAAATGGAGAGAATTATTTTCTGACGTTTTAAATGTTTCACCTGCCTTCAAAATGGTAATCTTCTTGTCTTGTGTCAGAGCATTAAAGCAATGTCCCTAGGGGCACCTGGGTGGCTTAGTCCCTTAAGCGGCTGCCTTCAGCTCAGGTCAGGATCCCAGCATCCTGAGATCTAGCCTTCACAGGGAGCCTGCTTCTCCCTCTCCTCTGCTGCTCCTCCTGCTTGTGCTCTCTTGCTCACTCTCTCCTTTTCTCTCTCAAATAAATAAATAAAATCTGAAAGAAAGAGAGAGAGGGAAAGAGAGAATGGGAAAGAAGGAAGGAAGGAAAGAAGAAAACCTCCCTGATAATGAACTTCACTTGGTGAGGGGCGGTGCTCAAAACATCTGTTCCCATGCCCCTTCTCAGACCCTCCAAATCAGCATGCCCGGGAGAGACCTGGGAGTCCTCCGGTAATGAGGAATTGAGCAGAAGTCCCACCGGAACATAAATGTCGTGCACCGCATCTTCAGCTTGGGTTGCGCGGCTCCTGGAAGTGCCTTTCCCAGGCCCGGAGTCCTTTGTTTCCAAGGCCTGCGCTAATTTATGACTGCCCTGGAAAACTATCTGCTTGCCGTGTTTTTCTAAGGCCCCTTTCAGGTCTGAGAATTCTCTGAAAATCTAGGAGACTCTCCAACAACTTTAATCTGTGCTGATCAGGGATACCGAATTCTTCAAACTGGAGGGTTCTGGTGATAATGTCTAAAAGCAATACCTGTGTCGCCAGAGGCCCCTCTGGTTCCCCGGGGGACCTGTGTCTCCTGCGACAGTCCCTTGGGCCTCTCTCACCTCAGGTTCCCTTCCTTGTCTAATGAGATGAGGGCCTTTTTACGCAGTCCAATTCTTAACCTAATAAAGTGTTTTTTCTTAAAGTACTTGTTTAGGGAAGGGGTGTGTGGAATGCCATTAGGTACCAGATTACATGTGTATCAAGGATTGTCACGAACTAGCTCATGGCTGGAGTCAGATGCATTGTGGCATTTACCTTTTTTCCTTTTTTTCTGGGCGGGAGGTGGGGAGAACTTTTTATTACTTTTGTGTACAGAAAATCCAACAGCATACACTCAGCCCAGTTTGGTGACCAGTTCTTTAGCCTTTGTCTTTTCCAACTTGGCGATGTGAGCTACCGACTTTGGACCCGGGATGTTGCCTCCCCAGGGATGACAGATGTCATTGTATCCATCATTGTCATCCGCCCTGATGGCTTCCACTGGCTCAGCCGGAGCTCCTCTGTCTTTCCAGTTAACCTGTGTGAAGGCAACAGTAGTGCAGGTCTTCCTGCCGGCCCTCGCCTGGCCTTCCCCAACTCTGTCCCCATGTCAGGACACAGGGCGGGTGGGAAGACAGCCAGCTCAGTGGGGTCCGCCGCAGGTACAGTCACTGCTGGCTGAGCTGTCTTGTTTTCCACCAAGGTGGGGACAGTATTAACCCCAGCTCAAAGGACAGGCAGCCTCTTAGTGGGGACCATCCCTTGGCCGGCAGCTTTCTGCTCCACCTGGGCCAACAGTCTCTGCTGCTTCTGTCCCCTTGTCTCTGGTCAGCATCTGTGGGCCGGTTTCAGCAGCTGAGTAGCTGTGTGGCGGTCCCCAGCCTGGGCGAACTGGTTCATGGCAGGAGGCACTTGGAGATGTTTACAGAGACTCGCCCTTTGCCTGCTGCAGCCAGGTGTGGTGGGGTGAGATGTCCCGTCTGATGCCAAAAGTCTTGGGCCTTTTCTCAAACAGGGGAGTGAGCACCATCTTGGCCTCCTGCTTCTTCACGACAGAGATCACTTTCTTCCCCTTAGCCTTCTTTCCTTTTGGCATCTTGGAGGAGAGAGCTGGGATGTTTACCTTTTTGCACAGGAAGAGTTTCCCAAACATGATTCCCCAGCACCTGGTTCAGCAAAAACCCTCCTGAGTTCTGTTAAAAGGAGCCATAAAGAAGACAGCAGTAGCCGCACCAAAACCCACTCAGCCCTGGTTGTCCCGCTGTGGTGGAGGCAGTGGACACGGCCTGGGGAGGATGGTTGTCCATCCAGCAGACCTGTGTCTGGAGTCTCCTCCGCTTTCCACTGGAAGGGACCTCAGGCGGTAGCTGTGTTCCCCTCGCCAAAGCAGAGTTTCTGCATCGGTAAAGCACGGCGGTGATACCAAATACACCACATACAGAGGCAGGTGCTCTGAGGACTTACATGAAGTGAGTTAAAATTGTTTTTGGAAGATGATGTGTTCAATCCATTTTTGTTTATCAGGGTTTCTGTGTTTTTTTTTTTTTTTAGGTTTTATTTATTTTTTATTTTTTTAATTTTTAAAATATTTTATTTATTTATTTGGGAGAGAGAGACACAGTGAGAGAGGGAACACAAGCAGAGGAGGCAGGAGAGGGAGATACAGGCTTCCCCCTGAGCAGGGAGCCTGATGTGGGGCTCAATCCCAGGACCCTGGGATCATGACTTGAGCCGAAGGCAGAGGCTCAACCCACTAAACACACCCAGGCACCCCTGCTGATCCTGTTTTTAACGGAGGATTAACAAGTGGATCTGTCCCTGGAAAGAGTGTGGATTTTGTATACTTTGCAGTATAAACAGAAGTTCAGTAAACCCCACCTGTGAGGCCCCAGGGTACCCTGCCAGGAGGGGAGGTTCCTCCAGGGTGGGGAGCACTCTCCCTGGCAGGACCTGTCTAGACCCAACTGTGCCTTGAAAGGATCTTCAAGGATCCTTCTAGGATCTCCAGGCCCAGAGCTGCATCGTGCCCTGTCTCGACCTTGTCCAGCAGGCTGAGTATACCTTGACCTTGCCTGCCGGCCTGAGCGCACTCAGACCATCCCTGTGTCGTGGGAGCCTGCACGGGAGCCTGGCATTACGTGGTCCGCCAGTTCTATCCGCAGCCCCAGGCCAGGGCCTCCTGAGACACGTCACCCCCCAGCCCGCAGCTGACTCTGAGGGGCACAGCCAATTCTTCAGTCAGTTTTGCAGCCGGCTCAACCCATCATGCCCAGAAACATTGCCAGGAGGGAGGAAACATCAGGAGGGAGACTGCGGTTTGGGATTTGTGCCAATGGCAGAAAGAGGAGAGCGTGAATTGAAAGCCACCATCCACTGAGAACTGAGGGTTTTCTCCCCCTAAAGTCTGGTGCTTTGATCACTTTGGCACTCACTCCTTTTCATCTTTTCATTGTAGTAACAACAACATCCCCGCCAATGTCTTGCCAATTTAGTAATAATAATAATAAAGGTAAAAAGGGTGAGCCGTGGCTATGGGGGTCCTTTGCTGTCTGGGGCTGTGGTTCCTCTGGAGGCTTCCCTTAGCCCAGCCACACCACCCCCGCCTTTTCACACCCCTGCCTCCCTCTCTGAAACGTCCGCTTCACGGTGAACAAGCACTCAGTTGGACCCCGTGTCCCCGCTTTAACTTAAATTTGACTCTCTCCTGAGGACATCCCTTTCTGTTGCGTCCTCTAGGGATGTTGCCTTCTTTAGAGAGAAAGAGAAACCTGAGCAGAAGCTGGCTCTGTGGTCCAGGCGGAGAAGCTCAAACAAAGGCTCGAGCGCAGAAGTGCGCTTGGCAGGGTCTGGAGAGCAACCTAGAACGGCCAGTGTGACTCCGGGATGAGAGCCTGGGAGAGAGCAGGACGAGCTGCGTTTGGAGCCTGCAGCCTGTTCAGTTCGACTTGAAGGCTGTCTTAGGCAGCATGTGCTCTGTAACAAAATGCCATAGACGGGGTGGGGTTTTTTTTCTCACAGTTCTGGGGACTACAAGTCCAAGATCAAGGTGCTGACAGATTTGGTTCTTGGTGGGGGTCCTCCTCCATGTGTGCTCACATGGTCTTTCCTAGGACCAGGAGCCTGGAGAGAGAGCTCTCTCTTCCTCTTACAAGACCACAGATCTCATGATGAGGGGCCTACTCTCATGGCCTGATCTAAACCGATATCACCACCTCCAGATATCACCACATTGGACGTTAGGGCTTCAACTCCTTTGGGGGGCTGGGAGGGACACAAACATTCGGCCATAGCGCAGGCAATAACAGGAAGTCTGGATCGGCGACATTTGGAGGGTTTAAAGGATAGACCTAGGAGATCTGATTTGCCTCATGAAAAGATCATTCTGGCTGTTGGGGAAGATTGGGAGAGGCAAGGTTAAATACAGGGAGATAACAAAGAGGCAAGTCCTGGAGGAAGAGAAAGTTTCTAATATTAAAACATAATTTTTTTAAAAAAAGATTATTTATTTGAGAGAGAGAGAGTATGAGCTCGTGAGAGCACATGATTGCGGAGGGCAGAGGGAGAGGGAGAGAGAGAATCTCAAGCAGTCTCCCCTGCTCAGCATGGGGCCCAACTCAGGGCTCAGATGCTCAACTCTGTTATCGTGACTGAGCCGAAATCAAGAATCAGATGCTTGGGTGCCTGGGTGGCTCAGTGGGTTAAAGCCTCTCCTTCAGCTCGGGTCTAATGGTCCTGGGATCCAGCCCCGCATTGGGCTCTCTGCTCGGCAGGAAGCCTGCTTCCCCCTCTCTCTCTGCCTGCCTCTCTGCCTGCTTGTAATCTCTCTCTGTCAAATAAAAAAATAAAATCTTACAAAAAAAAAAAAAAAGAATCAGATGCTTAACTGAGTCACCCAGGCACCTCAAACATGTAATTTTTTTATCCATTAAAATATTAATCTCTTGGGGCATCTGGGTGGCTCAGTGGATTAAAGCCTCTGCCTTTGGCTCAGGTCATGATCTCAGGGTCCTGGGATCGAGCCCCACACCGGCTCTCTGCTCAGCAGGGTACTGCCCCCCCCCCCCGCGCCTACCTGTGATTTCTGTGTCAAATAAATAAATAAAATCTTTAAAAAATATATTAATCTCTTGGGGAGCTTGGGTGGCTCAGTCATTAAGCGTCTGCCTTTGGCTTAGGTCATGATCCCAGGGTCCTGGGACGGAGACCCTGCACTGGGCTCTCTGCTCAGCCGGAAGCCTGCTTCTCTCTCTCCCACTCCCCCTGCTTGTGTTCCCTCTCTCACTGTGTCTCTCTCTGCCAGATAAATAAATAAAATCTTTAACAACAACAAAGAAATATTAATCTCTTAATGTTTTAGAAATGTCTCTGGAAACTCACCGCTAAAGATTGGCTTAGGTTAGTCTTTACTCTTCAGATGATCTTTTGGAGATAAATATGTTGAAGAAATATCCTGTATTTTTGTTCTATTCAATTTTCTTTTTTTTCCCTGTCAAACAGAATTTTATTTACTATTTTTAAATTAAAATAGCACTGTAGTAAGTTCTCATTTTTGTTTAAATTATTCTGGTCTCTGGGGGTAGTTTTATAGCTAGCCATTTATCTATATCTGCATATATCTGGAATTCACCTAATGTTGAAGCTGGTTATTAGGATTTTAGATGATTTTTACATTTCTTTGTGCTTTTTTTTTTTTTTAAAGATTTTATTTATTTATCAGAGAGAGAGAAGGGAAGAGAGCGAGCACAGGCAGACAGAATGGCAGGCAGAGGCAGAGGGAGAAGCAGGCTCCCCGCTGAGCAAGGAGCGCGATGTGGGACTCGATCCCAGGATGCTGGGATCATGACCTGAGCCGAAGGCAGCTGCTTAACCAACTGAGCCACCCAGGCGTCCCTCTTTGTGCTTTTTTGAACTACTTTGAATGCTTTATAATGAGCATCTTTTTTTTTTTTTCCCCACCAAAAACTCACTGGTATAAAAAATGAACAACTGAAAATAGTTTTCTTGACCATGGAACAATATAAAGAGTGTTCCACCCAGTTTCCTGAACAGAAAAATGGCTGTGTGAATATTAGCATTGCCCTTTGTGACACTAACATGTGGATAAATGAACATTTTGGAAAGTGGCAAAAGGGAGACAGCTTTCTGCTCTTCCTACATAATATTAAGATATGGGAACAATCCTGAAGACAGGGACTCTGCAAAGTGCTTATCAGTGAACTAGAAACATAGTGTTTCCAAAGGTAAAGCAAGAATCTTGAGTTGCCCAAAAGGTTGAGGTGAACCTTTCTTGTGGATTATCATGCACTCATCTTTTCATTGGTGGGATTCTAAGTGCTGGAGGCTACCTTGAAAATAATTTGCTCTCTCTGCAATGTGTACAAATCTATGACTATTACACTTGAAGTGGACTTTGTTCCATATTATCACATTTATATAAGCTCATCGTAGATCTAGATGAGGACAATCTCAATCCTAACTCTGTTTTTCTGTGGGGTTTGGCGGTCATGAGAGAATATGTGGTACTAGGCATGGTTCCATACCAGGTGCTTTCACTAGAAACTTAGGAGTTGGGATACCTAGGGTAGCTAGTCACCCTTATCCTCTCCTGCACCCCCCCCCCCCCCAAAGAGAAGACTTTAACAAACTTTGAAAGTGAACAAGAGTGGTATTAAATAAGAAAAAGTGAAGGCATGAAGTGCAGAGCAGAACTTTCCATGCCTTTCTCCTGGATGTTACTTTAGGGCCGGTGGCAGGTGCTGATGGAAGGAGTCTTCTCAGTGAACATGCACGGTGAGTGGGATGGCTGTTTGTGGACTGAGGAGGGTGGGGGAGACCAGCAGAGAAGAGGCCCCTGGAGGGGAGGGGAGGGCAGGCCAGGCATTTCTCCTGACAGGTGCCCCTCCCTGCGGCAGAGTGTTAACCGCGGCCTCTGCACATTAGTCATAGCGTACTTGGGCAACTCTCCCGTGCTCTCATCATTTGTTTACTTGGTTATGTCTTTATCACACTGTGAGCCAGGCCCCCAGTATATAGCATCTTTGTCTTCTCCGTATGTGCCCCAGGGTACGTGCGAGGTGTTCAGGAAATGTTTGTTGCGGAAAAGTGCCTCCAAGATTGCAGTCAGCCTTTCTGTGTAGAGGCCGACTAAACTGCTCAGTTACCCTGTCAGCTTTTCTATGTCGGATCCCTTTATTCCCACTTAATGACACTTCATAACTGTGCTACAAATAGATGTGTATATATACACATATACGTGTGTGTCTCTATGTCTGTGTGTGTGTGTGTGTGTGTGTATCCAAATCTTAACATTCTTCAGGAAATTTGATGAAAACTGTTTAGTTAATTACATTGATTTGAGGTCTTCTGACGAATTTGTTATAAAGATCTTGTACATTGTAATGCATACTGAAAAGTATTGAAAAACTGTCCCTTACACAAACAGCATGGTACCAACAATATACAGTTGGAAAAGAGAAAGACGCAGTCCTATCCTGTCATCAGATCATGTTCCCATCTGGTTTCCAATTCATTTATATGGTTTTCGTAGTTTCTTCGTTGTCATCGTAGGGTAGATAAGATTGTGTTCTTTTTCATTGGTTTTTATATCATTATTCTCCTTGTTGCCAGACAGACTTGTAATTTTAAACGATTGCCTGCTATACCAATTCGGTCGATCTGCTGTAATTCAGGAGCCCTCTCTTGTTGGACATTGATGGTTTCCATCCTTTGTTATCATGACTTAGTGTCCAGTGAAGTGCCTCACCTCCCAGTCAGCCACGGGAGTCTGACATCCAGTCTCATCTTCCCACAGAAACAGCTCCGGCCACGACGAGACTGGTTCTCTTCTTGGTGAGCATCTTCTGTTCTTACTTTAACTGACCTCCTCATTGGTGCCTGCTCTTGGCTAGTCTCCCCTGCTTGAAATTCACTCTTCCTTTGACTTTGTGGATACTGCTCTAGAGAGGTTTTTCTTCCCTTTTCCTCTTTGGGCTCTGCTCAGGGGATTTGAGCTTACCCCCTAATATTGGCATTTCCAGAGATGGATTCTATCTTTTTTTTTTTTAAAGATTTTTATTTATTTATTTGACAGAGAGAGAGATCACAAGCAGGCAGAGAGGCAGGCAGAGAGAGAGGAAGGGAAGCAGGCTCCCCGTTGACCAGAGAGCCCGATGTGGTGCTCGATCCCAGGACCCCGGGATCATGACCTGAGACGAAGGCAGAGGCTTAACCCACTGAGCCACCCAGGTGCCCTGGATCCTATCTGTTTTTTTTGCCTGTCATAATAAAGGTTATTATGAAAACAGACTGCATGGGTCCTATCTTTAATCCTCTGCTGCTTCCATCTACGTAGTGTCTCTAGAGAATCTCACTTCCCCCCCCCGACTTCAGCTTTCTTGATACAAGAACAATTCTCAGATCTCTTCCTCCACCCCAGAGCTCTCTACCCAAGGACTCATCAGTGACTAGTGCCGAGCACTCCACCTGCATGACCCACAGCCTTTGAAACTCAGTCAGTCCTTAACTAAACTCACCATCTTTCCTCAGGCCTCTCCCAAGATCTGCTCCCACTCCTGCATTCTCCGCTATAGATACCATCATCTACTTAGTTAAGCCAGAAACCCGAAGAGTCACCTTAGACTCACTTCCCTCTTCCTTACATCGTTTGTTATCAGGCAGTCAACCAACCTGCTGATTACACTCCCTTAGTTTCTGAGAAGTGGCTCCTTTTGGTCTAACACTGCTCGATAGCCATGTCATCTCTCACCTGCCTTCCCACAGAAAAATGCATTTTTTTGCTGGTCTTTTCATGCTTACTGACACCCCTCACCCCACTCCCACCAGCCACATTCATTTTCCTCCAGAAGCTGACAGAGTGATCTTTATAAAATGCCAGTCTAATCCCACTTCTACGGTGTTCACTGGACAATACAGCCACTGCCTGCCTGGGCAACCTCACTTTCTGGCCCTGAAGAGCAAGTCTGTGTCCCTTCGTTCCTTGTTTCTCCATTTGTATTTATTACCCTCACCTGGAAAGCTTTCCCCCTCCTTTCTGTCTCAAAAACTCATTCCTGTAACCAACCCCACGTCTGGAAAGCCTTCTCTGAACCCCATCTGGGTGAAGAACCCCTCCCCAAAGTCCCCTGAGTTTTCCAGAAACCCCAGCACTTACAGTTTTTTATTACTGAGTGTCTGCTGTAATGGACTGAGATCCCCAGAGTGGGAGCCTAAGTCTTTTATCAGGGGGTTTGGCTTGATAGAAGCGGTTCAGTGATCGTTTGATAGCATTTCTTTGGAGAAACAAATTCTGGGAGTGGGGTTGAAATATGCAACCCACATGTGAAAGATATGTACTGTTAATTCCTTCTCCACGAAGTTTATTTATAACTGCCACCAGCAATGCTAATGTACTAACTGAACCATGTTTTTCAACAACTATTTATTGTTAATCTGTGGCAGGCACTGTGGCTGAAGTAGAGTATTTCCAGTATAAGACTATTTTAGTATTTGGAGCAGTGTAGTCCAATAGAGCTTTGTGCAGTGGTAGAAACACTCTATGTCTGTGCTGTCCAGGATGGTAGCCATTAGCTGCAGGTAGCTGCTGAGCACTAGAAATGTGACTAATGTGACTAAGAAACTGAAATTGTCATTTCCTTTAATTTTAGTTAATTTAAAATGAAATGTATTAAATACCTACACGTGGGAAGTGGTTATCATACTGGACAGTGCATCTCTAGAGAGAAAAAGGAAATCCATTCAGCAGATGTTAGTACTACATTCTGGATTCCTTTCTTCCTCTTTAAATGCTAATGAAAGCTCACATCACTAAGGTGTGACCAGTTCACAAAGGCTAGCACTGTTATTGTTTGGCGGCACTACCTAATTTGGGAAACATTTTTTAAATCGGTGCTTAGGTCAGGAGAGTAACACCTGACAGCAGGAATACTACCCAAACATCTAGGTCTGGAGGCTTGAAGCGATGTGGGAAATGTTACTCACAGGGCTTTTCATCCAGAGGCATACACTTAGCTACCCCAAAGGAGTCCAGAAGCCTAACACTTTCAGAGCGGCATCTGTTGGACTTGTTTTTCCACATAAACTGCCAAGCTTGTTTTGATTAGGCAGGAAGTGAAGCAATTTTGCAGGGAGAGAGCCCAGCATCTGCATCTCGTCAGCGGGTTAGACCAGACCTTTTACCTCTTACCTTCTACTTGTGAGCCTCGGCGGAGTTTTGCTTTAAGGGAAAGCAATTTTAAGGGAAGAGCAGGGAGGTTCTCTTAGATTTCAAACCCTAAATTATTTATATTATATACATATTATATATATATATATATTTTTTTTTTTTTAAAGATTTTATTTATTTGACAGAGAGAGAGAACACAGGCCGGTGTGGGGGCGGGAGAGGGAGAAGCAGGCTTCCCCGGGGCAGGGAGCCAGATCTCAGGACCCTGGGATCATGACCTGAGCAGAAGACAGACGCTTAACATCTGAGCCACCCAGGCGCCCCCCAAATTATATTTTTAATCAGTGTACTTGTTTTGAGTCTCCGAATAATTTACATGCCCCTACAGTGAGGAAACTTTTACTTCTCTTATGCAGTTCTTTGTACATAGACCTCTAAAAGGAGTAAACGTACTTAGTCGAATTAAGTAGTAAATCCCACTGGATAAACACTTGTGACCTACAGTTGCCTTTTAAGCTGACGATGAGAGGTGTTCGTCTTTTTATTGGAGTTGTTGGAAATGTGTCAAAGAGATAACCTCCAGTATTTCTTCCTCGAAGTCATGTTTTATTTAACACGAACATCCCAACACCCTCGGAATTCGGGTCATCAGGTGCTGAGCTGAGAAATGTGGGGTACAGTGCCGCGTACGTGCTGGCTGGCTGGGCAGGCCTCTAGGCAGGGCAGAAAACTTTGGGGTTTCCCCTCTTGTTCCTCTCGGAAGAGAGCTAAAGAGGCGCCGCAAATCTCTCCAAAAAGTGTTCCTGCCGGATGCGCAAGCGACCTCAAAGGCAGAGCCTCGGGACAGGCCGGCCGCAAGCTGCCTGCGGCTGGCCCAGCGCTTCCCCGCGCGCCCCCGGAGCCGGAGCCCGACCCGCCGGCCTAGTGCGCGCCGCGGAGCGAACCATCGCGCCGCCTGGGGCGGGGGGCAGGGCGTGGGGGCCGCGGGTCGCTCGCACCTCGGGGTCCCCCTGCCGCCGCCGCCGCCGGCCCCTCCCGCTCCTGCCGGAAGTCGTCTGTGGAGCGGCCGGTCGCGGGGGCGCCGGGGATTGGCCCTGCGAGCCCTCCCCGCACCCCCCGGCCGCGCGGGGGTGGTAGCGGCCCGTTTGAGAGTTTCCCGGGTCCGGCGGCCGGCGCAGAGGCGCGGCGCGGCGCTGCGGCGGGGGGCGGGCGGCGGGAGGAGGGACAAAGGGTGCGCCCCGGGAGCCGGTCGTCCCGCAGCCCGGGCTTGGGGTCCGAGGACGGATCGTCTGCGCGGACGACGCGGAGGAGCGGAGCCCAGGCGGGACTTGCGCCCGAGATGCCGGTGCGAGGAGATCGCGGCTTCCCACCGCGGCGGGAGCTGTCAGGTTGGCTCCGTGTAAGTGCCCTCTCGAGTCCGCCGGGCTGGGAGAAAGGTCTCGGGGGGCGAGCGTGGGAGCGCGTGGTGGGCTTCCTGGCGCGCGCTAGGTAGCTGCTGCGCTCCCACCTGAAGGTGAGGCCGAGGGCGGGGGCAGATTTCAGCCCCGCGGGTGGCGGCTCATGGCCTCCGAGGCTCCGGGAGCCTTTTCTGTCCTCTCTGAAGTCGCTCGGGTTTCCGATTAAGCCTCCAGGAGGGTAGGGGAAACTCGTGAACTCCGTCCGGGATCGCTGCCACCTTGAAGGCATCTCGTCCTGCCTGTTGTGGAGCTGCTGCGTGCCTTAGTGTTTTCCTTCTGTTGGAAACCACAGACTCTGCTTGATGCAAAGTTACAGGCATGTGTGTGTGAGACAACTTTGACAACTCTTTGGAGACCGGGAGCCTCATTTCCCCCTTTTAATCAGCTGTCTCTAATGCAAGTAGAAGTTGTTTTCGGTAGGGACTGGAGATGGGGTTTTGGAGGGAGCCACAAAAAGGCAGTGAGGAATGCCTTCTCCTCTAGTATGATCTTACCTGTCACCATTCCCTTGCTTTTATGTCTTCATTTGTCAAGTTTCCGCTTTTACACAGTAGTTTAAGTTATAAATAACCAGGGTTTGACTGCAGGGTTGGTTTTCACATTCTTGCAATGTGGCGGAACTTGGGAGTGGATACTCCAGGGCTTAGTAAGGGACTAAGCCTCCCACCTCTGTTTTAGCTTCGGTTCTCAGCAGCGCTGCTTCCCTGGCGGCTGTCTGGTCTGACTAATAATGGACGTGGTTTCCCTGCGGTTCCCAGCGGAGACTCAGCCGGTCATAGAAACTGCCCTGTGGGGGCACCTGGGTGGCTCAGTGGGTTAAGCCTCTGGTTTCGGCTCAGGTCATGATCTCGGGGTCCTGGGATCGAGCCCCGCATCGGGCTCTCTGCTCAGCGGGGAGCCTGCTTCCCCCTCTCTCTGCCTGCCTTTGTGCCTATTTGTGATCTCTTTCTCTGTCAAATAAATAAAATTAAAAAAAAGAAAAGAAAAGAAAAGAAAAGAAACTGCCCTGTGACTCCGCACGCCCTCCCTGAGCTTGGGGAATCCTAGCAGAGGGGAAAGAGGGCCTTCACTTCACATCTTCTGGTGGTCTGTGCCGGGTGTGCGGACAGTCATTTGGGAGGAACCAGCCCTGCGTTGTCAGAATCATTCCTGGGAGGGACAATGTGTGTGTGTGTGTGTGAGGTGTGGGGGGGGACATCACCCACACCTGAGGAGGAGATGCTTTAAGTGAGTAGGAGTAGTTGCAGTTTAGCATTTAATATCCTGCTCGGGCAGTAGGGGTGTTTAAGAGCGTGCCTCTGTTACACTGTCTTGTAGGGAAAGTGTGCGCGTAATTAAGAATGATGAGTTCCAGTTAGAAATAAGAGTGGGATGCTAAGGCTTCTGCTCACCCCGGAGATGAGAGAAGGGGTGCTTCACTCAGGCAGCAGTGGCTTTTGAGGTGTTTCTTGGACTTTTTCAGAGCTGCTCCCAGAGACTGATGGAGGGGGGTTTCTTTCCTTGCAATGGCTGCTGCCGCTTCTCACAACCACACAGCTCATAACCAGCCCCTGCCTACCTGGGCCAGTCTCTGTGAGGGGTACAATATGAGCAAGACTCGGTGTCTGCCTTCAGGAGTGTGTCCGAGCTGAACATTTCAGACTGTTGAGACTGTGGACTCCGCTGGGATACGTGTGGCTGGGGGCGTGGTGGGGGTGTGGCAACCCAGGCCAACTGTGCAGTACAGAATCACGGGCGAGATGGGACTCCCTTACACATGCTCCCTTTAGGGATTCTTTCTGGGAAGAAAGGGTTGCATTCGAACAGGTACCTCACAGCGCAAGCCAGTAAAGAAGATGGGCGAATGACACACCCACCTCATAGGGTTGAGTGAGGATTGCATGAAATGTTGTTAGGGTGTTGGGCATGTGTGGGTGCCGGGTCCTAAGAACCAAGGCAGGTGCTGAAAGCTCCAAGTGCTGGGTCCTGGGAGGAAGGATCTAGAAGTACAGGTAGGAGGTACCATGTAGGTGTCTAGGCAGGAGCTGAGGTAAACAAAAAGAGTTGCTCACACTCTTGAAAGGCCTTGAATGCCAGTAAGAGAACTTGGTGGGGGTTACTTGGGGGGGAGCTGAGTCCTAAAATCCCAAATGTATTAGTGACTTGACTTCCCTGCAAAGAAGTGAACCAGTTTCCCAGTAAACACTTCACCCCGCCCTAAACAGGGAATATTACCATTTTTGAGGCACAAAAATGCCTAAGACCGATGAATTCTAACCTCATCTGCCTGGGGAATTCCATTTGCAAGGACTTCTGCCTACATTTGTTTAACTTTTGATCTAATTCTTTGTACACTGACGAAAGGTTACAGCCAGCCATTTATCTTTTGCAGAAGTGCCTGGGAATGCAAGGGGGAGGTAAAAATCCCTGCAGTGGAGTTTAGAAAGGGTTCTCTTCTGAAGTTACTCTTTTTAAGAGACAGGTGAGTTCTTGAAACTAGGCGGGGCCGCTTGAGTCTTGTGGACAGTATTACATTCCATAGTTGACAAAGTCATGCAGATTTGGGCGGGGAGTTGGTGGCGGTGGGGGTGGCGGGGGTGGGGTTAAGAGGAAGCGTTAGTAATCACCGCTGAAACTTTCAACATAACTCTTACCAAGAATATGAGCCATCAGGGAATTCCTTGCCTAATCCCTAAAACAAATCCCATTAAGGAGTTGTGGCTACAGATTAATTTATCTAGGTTGAAAGCTGGCTTCCTATGAAATGCCTCATTGATTAGAGTCTGAGCAGTAATGGGGGCCAACAATTGTTGGCGGGATGGCCTTGGACTAGCCAGCCTTGGTGCTGAAAGGCATTTTCCATTGATGATGATTTGGGGTATAAGAGGGTGTGACTGATGCGCATGTACGTGGGGAATCCAGTTGAGGGACAGAATGATTATCTCAGATGTTTTACTGAGCTAGTTTCTTGCTCCTAAATCCAAGGATTGCGGTCAAAACCATAGACTCAGAGGTCAGATTCAACACCTGTTTAGGGGTTAAAAACTCCAGAGTTTTTGTGAACTTTTTGAGGTTAAGAAAGAAATCTTACCTTAAACTATTTATGGCCTAGTTCACCCCAAAGGAATTTTTACGATGACTCTTGTTAGCAGAAGCTGATATCGCTACGAAATTTATGAGGGTCTAACGTGGTACTACCATTAAAATTTTTTTTAAAATACCATGTAACAGCAGTGGAAAGAAATTTTCAGGTACTCAGTCCTAACATGAAGTACTGTCAGTCGCTAGTTGCAGGTTTGAAGGGTACCTGGGAAATACATAACAGCTGGCTAACCTGGTACACCACGTACACCACCGACAGCATTCCATACAAGGCAGAGCTTGGAGTTGCTAAGCGTCTGCTTTCACTTTTTCAACTTGATTAGGAAATGCACCTAACTTGGCCTCTCGCTTCTAGAGCCCAGGCAGGCCAGCGAGGTGATGGTTTCATTCTATTTTTAAAGGGTCTAAAACCTCTGTCATCTGGCCATCCTCCACACCAGTTTCATCAGCCTTGATAACCTGTGAGCTCAGAAAAGAGACTAAAGACTCTCCTATTGAAAAAAATACCTGATATGCTGATTAACCATTTTTCTGCCCACCCCACTTTTTTTTTTTTTTTTTGCTGTTCCTTAAACCGTGTTTTCTAAAGTGTGCTACAAAGACAGACTTAAAGGTGGCACATTGTTTTTCAGTTATTTTGCATGAATATTGTGCTCCAGGGATAAATATAAAGATGGCTACTGAATTCACTTATTTCGTGGATAGGTTGTTTAGAATGAGGCATGATTAGTATTAAGTAAAAGAAAGAGTCTGATGTAAGAGAAATAAATTTTGGGGTTGAGTCATAGGAGAATAAGGCAAAAACTGTGAACACGGCCCTTGAAATCGGCGCCTT
The DNA here is from genome assembly GCF_022355385.1 of Mustela nigripes. Taxonomy (NCBI): domain Eukaryota; kingdom Metazoa; phylum Chordata; class Mammalia; order Carnivora; family Mustelidae; genus Mustela; species Mustela nigripes. The sequence goes on along the minus strand of NC_081565.1, from coordinate 81,099,120 downwards.
GGTAGTACTTTTAAAATGTGAGTGTGATGTTTAGTTATGGAGAGCTGCGTATACCTCGACCACACCTTCAGGAATGCCAGACAAAATCTGCTGGTGTGACACCTGTGATGGGGTGGACTGAAAATGGAGTCGGTGCTTCCGCACTGTGGGGGACATCACTGTGCTCTGGAGCACAGCTTGCTTTCCTAATCTAGCACTGCTGGAGAAGGCAGAGAACCCAAAGAGCCTCACATGTAAATGCACCTTATTTTTTATTATTTTTTAAAGGTTTAATTTTTTAAGTTATGTCTACACCCAACGTGGCCTTAAACTCACAACCCCGAGATCAAGAGTCATGCGCTCTAGCGACTAAGCCAGGAAGGCACCCCAAAATGCATTTAATTTTTTAAAAATGTAGCTTATGTTGGTCTATAAAGCAGGCTTTAGCTAGGATTGTAGTAGGAATGGGAAGTCTTGAGGTTTAAAAAAAAAAAGTAACCCTGCGGTGACCTAGAAATAGAATAATTGGAAGTTCACAGTCATGGCAGGTAAATAAAACCAAAATAGAAAATACTTTGTTTCAGTCACCAAAATCCTTAATTGTGTGTGTGCGTGCACGCGCGCACACACGTGCACACCTTTTACATGAAATCCTAAACCTTCAATTAGTAACTTGTACTTTAGTCATTTTAAGTCCACGCAGATATTTGTTTAGTGCTTCTGCCGGATGGTTACAGTTAAATCAGGTCTTTAACCTTAAAAACATAATGCAGTGTTTATCAATAATTTATACATCTTGTAATTTTTTTTCTTTTTTTTTTTTTAAAGTAAGCTCTCTCCCACAATGTGGGACTTGAGCTCAGGACCCCAAGATCAGTAGTTACATGCCTACCCACTGAGCCAACCGGGTGCCTCCACACCTTGTATATTTTAGACCACAGCAATATGCATTTTTGTAATAACATTTATTTTAACTTTCAGCCTAATATTTAGCCCAATTAAATATTCATGGCTTATAGTTTCTGTTTCTGTTTGTCTTCTCTCAACATTTCATTTGTGTGGGAGAGATTTGGTGGGGGCAGCACAATTGCTAGGAGTGAATAAAGTATTTATTTTAGGAAGGTGTACTGACAAAAAAAGTTCAAATTACACCATTAATCATGGCAAAGGTGTCATGTCCCATCCTTGAATGCACGTGTTTTTTACATCTACATAAAGATGGACTTCAGAATTAATTAATAGGGCAATTATTATTTTCTATTGTAGAATGTAATCAGCCATATGAATATATACATTATGTTCACAAGAAAAAATGGCATCATTGGAAAATTTAATTACAGTAGGCCTCATCTGATAGATACTGTGTTTAAGTAGGAGACTAAATATATAGTTATATATTTATAGCTAGGGACAAGCTAGAGGCATTTGGAGGGGGTTATATGTAATACATTGTAAGACAATTATTGGGATAGTTAGTCTTCCTGGTAGGTAATGTTATTAGGCTGTAATTAACAGATAATGATTAAAGTCCAGTTATATCTTTGCCATTGTATTAAGAAAAACTTTAGTAGAGATGAAAGAACACTGCAGATACTCTACATTTTGTCATTGGAGTTGAAAGGGGACGGGGGGAATAATGCTTTTGAATCATCAGTAGGAATAAGTGAATTTTTCTCAGACTTGTAGCTTCTAAGACCTTCGTTCCTCTCAGGAGGAAATAATGGTCCAAATGTGGCTTTGTTGGGAACCATTTTTTGAGAGCCATTTATGTCACAGCAGTAGAGGCAGTGTTCCTAGTTCTTGGTTGCAGGGTTTCTTTTGTGCCTTAACGTAGTAGAGCACCCCTGAGGCCCTGAGTCCGTGTTGGGAAGGGGGGTGGTGTATGCTGTAAGAGGAACCAGCTCATTTTCAGTCTACAGAGGGCCATTTGCAAATACGTCTGGCAAAAGCAGAATGAAATTATTTGAGGGAATTAGTTAGCAAAACTGATCGTTTCTGTTTCTGAAAAGAATGACTCCTTTAGAAGGAATGTCCCTGTGAGCTCATTTTTAGAAACCTGGTACCTCCCTTAACCTTCTTCACTCAGCTGAATCAGTTTCCTTCTTGCCCTTGATTGGTTGGTGCGCACATGCCAGTATTTACTAGAGCCCTTATCATGTCTGCTCCGTGCCAGTCACTTCCGGTCTGCCCCGAGCCCCTCCTTGGTCTGAGTCATGAGGGTAACCCCAGAAGCTGACCTGGCACCAAACATATCCATTGAGTGTACCACATTGAACCGACTGGATCTGGGGAAGGCTGCTGTTGAATACAAAGAATTGGAGACCCACTGGGAAGTCAGAAGAGTGGATTCCTGACATTTACATAGTGGATGGACAGTTGTGAGTAAGGCAAAAACCGGTAGAGTTCTGTACTGGCATTTTCTGTAGTGCGTAAGCTGTGGCAGCTAGCTGGGTGGGGGCAGCTCAGGCTCGTGAATGGAAGTTTCTGTGTAGGGAAATGAGGAGTTGTATTTGAAGTCTTCTCTGGTGTTTAACGTTCTAAGCGGTTGGGTATAAATCTGGTATAAAGTACTTGCTTGTCTGAAAGTACTTCCTCGCTCCTTAAAACACTTGCATTTGTTTTCTGTTTGTTTCTTTAAAGAAGGGGTCCAGCAGATTTTCTCTGATAGATATTTTTCTGAAGAACAGGGAATTGGGTGCCTGGGTGGCTCAGTGGGTTAAGCCCCTGCCTTTGGCTCGGGTCATGATCTCAGGGTCCTGGGATTGAGTCCCACATCGGGCTCTGCTCAGCAGGGAGAAATTTAAAAAAAAAAAAAATAAAAATAAAAAAATTAATAAAATAAAGAACAGAGAAACCAGAAGTGGCAGTAGTTGTTCAGCTCCTCAGCTTCCTGGGAAGATCTGTCACTCAGTCACAGCTTAAATAATGTACCACCTAAGCGTGTGCCGTGTGCTCTGCGGCCACGCCAGGACCTGCGGTCATCCTGCGTGACTTTGTTCTTCCCCTCCGCTCTTCCCAGGAAGAGCTGCTTACTGGGAGTCTCCCGCACCCCCTTCTCCTCCTGTGGCCTTCTCCGAGGCCCCGCTGCCTGGAGCAGGAAGCAAGGCAAGGCAGGCCCGGAGTCTGGAGCCTGGTCTCTGCAGATGGGCTGAAGACAGAGCCTCCTGCTTATGGCTACAGGCCCTCATCATTCACCGACACAGAATCACTGTCGCTCGAGCTTCAGCATCACGTCAGGCACTTCTGAGTTTCTCAGCATAACTTGAGGCAGAACACTTTGCCTACCTTGGCTGGTCTGTCTAGTGTCTGCATGACTTTTAAGAGGGGAGAGAGATTTGTGGCATCTTAGACACTCATTGAGATTTTCCAGAAATGGAGCTGAAAACACTGGTGCTTTTCCTTCTGGTGTTATCGTTGGGAGTCTCAAAACAGGCAGGCGACACGCTAAAATGAAGAGAAGAGGCAGTGGGCTCATCTTGAATACCGGTGGCCTTCTTTCTAGCAGATCAAATCTGAATTTTAATCAGAGGTGTGGGAGCAGTATTTACGTGTTGTATACTGCTTAAGTGTAGTGCTTGCATGTGTCTTTCCCCAAGTCAGGAAGAGGCACGAGAGGGGGACTCAACTTACCAACGAATGGGGTTAAAAAATGTGTGGGACATCGGGCTCTCTGCTCGGCAGGGAGCCTGCTTCCCTCTCTCTCTCTCTCTGCCTGCCTCTCCATCTACTTGTGATTTCTCTCTGTCAAATAAAAAAAAAAAAAGATAAAAATTAAAAAGTGGCAGTGGGTTTCGGGGGTCAAGTTTATTAAAAAAAAAAAATGTGTGGGAAACTGAGAAAAATTTTCCCATAGAAACAGTGGTATCCAGGGTCTGTCCTTGCAAGCTTGATTACTCATAATGAAGCCTTTTTAATCTTGTTGTTTTTCTGGTGTTTTATTGAAGTATAGCTTGCAGTAAAAATGCACAGAGTCTCAAGTGGACAGCTTGATAAATTTGTTTTCGTTGTGGTACACATCACCTAGGAGCCACCATTTTAACCATTTTAAAGTGTACAGTTCTGTGGCATTGAGTGTACCCGCAGTACCGTGCGGACACCACGATCTGGTTCAGAGCTGATGAATGGAGCCACTTGTGTCATTGCCACCTAGACCAAAACACAGGACTTCCCATCACTCTAGAAGCTTCTCTCTTGCCACTTTTTCTGACTGTTATCACCCCACCCCCAAAGGAGCCTCTTTTCTGACTTCTCTCACCATGGGATAGTTTTGGTTGACTTTCAGAGGATCTGTATTAATGAAGTCAGTATTTTGTGCTTGGCTTCTTTTGCTCAACGCAACTGAGAGTCATCCGTATTATGTGTGGTTCAGCAGTTCTTGTTCGCTGCTGAGTAGTTGTCCTTTTACATGAGTTCCCCACAGTTTGTTGACCCATTCTTCTCTTGATGGATATTTAGGTTGTTGTCTGTTTGTTTGTGTTTTCCTATGATGACTAAAGCTGCTGGGGAAATCACCTACACTTTGCTTTGTGGACTCAATTCCTGGGTGTAGAATTGCTGGGTCGTGTGTTGGGGACATGTTTAACTTTCATTGTGTCACTCTGAAGTCAGGCACATGTGAGTATGGATTCCTTTGTCCTGCCACTTGCTTGCTCTACCTCAGGTAGTTTACTTTTCCCATGTTCAGTTTTTCTCAGCTGTAAAATGGGCACTCTGTGCCTGATCAGTCAGGGTTCAGTGAAGAAAAGAGACATCATTTTAGGACTTTCAAGGAGAAAGGAACTTAATGGAGAGCATTAATGCTGACAAAACAAGAGGCTAGAGGGACAGAAACCAAGAACCCACCACCGGCTTTCATATTTGCCCCCGGCAAGTTAGAAAGCTGCTGTGGTCCAGAGCCAGGACCTTGGAAACACGCTTCCAACTGCTCAGCCTCTGCCGAGCAGAGGCAGCTGAAATAGTAGGGAACTTAGTGACACCTGCAAAGCTCAGGTCTGGCAAATCCTCTTTGCCTGAGACTGCTGCTATAGGAAAGAAGAAAACAAAAGGCATCTGCTTTCCTTCCTCCTTCTAGATCTTAATCAAGTGCACCCTGTTGGCCAGGGGGCCGGGGGTTTCTGGCCTCTGGGAGTAAGGGAAGATGAGTGCCACCCACCAAGAAATGGGATAGATGCCTCCTGGCGTTGCACTGGCAGCCTAAGTAAGTGGCAGTGGTTATAACTTACTAGTATCATCATTATTACAGAAAAACATGATGCCAAAGCAGTCCTAAGACCACTCTCTGTAACGCACATTCAAATCTTGAACTTCATTACAGTGACCTGCCGGAGGATGGCGGCTGCTGGAAGACCTGCCGCGTAATTGTTTCTCTGCAGGGCCTCAGCTTCTTTAGCTACTAATCTCTGATTCTAGGTACTTTTCTATATGAGTAAGCTTGAGAAGTTATAATTTGCAAGCCTACCAATTAATGCAGAAACTGAAAGGTGACTTAATTCTAAGAACAGCTGCTTTGATATATACTTTATAAAAATTAATGAGTGTGGCTTTTTTTTTTTTTTGAAGTCATTCTGATTTGTTAGTTTTTAATAAAGTAAAAGGTGATATATAAATCTTGTTGACAGGTGGACTACAAAGCATGTTCCCTTTTTCTGTCTTTATCTTTCGACAAATGAAATGGAAGGAGATTGGAAGGAGATTAGATTTTTATCCTGTTCGGTGCCTAGAATCTCATACTCACAGCACACGCTAGTCCACTGAACCATTTGGCAATAGTGACTGTCCTATTTCTAGCTAGTATTATGAAATTTGAGCTACACTGCATTGCTCTTGAGACATTTAAACATCTTGAATCAATTGAATCAATTTTTAACTTTCCAGGGACCTTACTATTATTGCTTTGAAGCGGGCTGGCCAGATGATTTATTGATTAACATTTTATTTTAGGCTTTTATCTCTAGTGCTACTTCTGAAGGCTCCTTGCAGAAAAATTTGAAGCGACAGGAACGCAAATATTCTGAGTGCCAAGATAAGTATGACCAGGAACTTCATTTCAGGCACTGGTGTAGCAGTTAGAGTGAGCTGGCTCTTTTGCAAAGTTTGCTTAAATTTGATTGTGCGAGAAATACATTGACAGAATCCCATTTTATCTCTTTTTAACCAGATTTACCCAGTCGGCCAGGGCTAACAATAGATGTCCAAACAGTTTACAGTGGTTAATACAATGGACAAAGGGTTTCACTGTTTGGAGACTGGAAAAGAGAGCTGATGGGGAGCTTCTTAAGGGCACTGACCTAATTCATTCCTTCAAGAAAAATGATTTAAATATACATGTATTCTGATCCCAGTGTCTATATATTTCAGCCAGTAGTACTGCAGCCTCGGGAAGGGCTGTGTGTGTTTTGTAAAAGTACAGCCTTTATTTTTATTTGACAATGGCCTTTAGAATTTTTTTTTTTTTTTTTTTTTTTTTAAACCAAGTTCTGGCATGAATTGCTGCTCCACAAAGGTTAGGGAATTAAGAAAAGCAGCTGAAGTCACACGTCACCCTCCTTAGTCCTGAAACCTCCTCACATTCAGGAATTTTCGTCATGCACTTTTTTAGAGATAAATTTCTTTGTGAGCCTTTCTTCTGTAAAATGTGGAAAAACAGAACTGGGTTAAAAATAACGTTAGTTCAGGCATTGCTAAATTTCTGAGTATTGTGTTTGTGATTTACTTTGTCCAGAAAACATAAATTGCCAGTGCCTTTGCTGTTTACTACCATGAAATATTTGTAGTCAGTATGTACTTCCTCAGAGAATATCTCTCACCTATTAATAGAACAGGAGCAAAGAAGAATGGGAAAAAATCTCACTGGGCTTAGTAGTAAGTTTCAAGTAACAATTGCATTGTTGTTCTAAGTGCTGGGTGTGATTGGATGATCAGATACATAAATGTTGACCTGACTGGATTAGATCTCAGCTGTGAAGGGTCCTGAAAAAAACTGTTGTAACCTATCACTTCGAACAGTTACCAGACTTGTTCTTTTGGCTTTATATTTGGGATAATAATTTATGCAGTGGAGTATCCTAGAAACTGGGGTGCTGTCTTGTCTGTCTCTTTCACCTGTTTCAATTTGATATATTGGCTCTGTTTGTGTAGAACACTACATGGATATTCCGTTATCTTCATAAGAAGTAACATAAGGGGGCGCCTGGGTGGCTCAGTGGTTAAAGCCTCTGCCTTCAGCTTAGGTCATGATCTCAGGGTCCTGAGATCCAGCCCCACATCGGGCTCTCTGCTCAGCAGGGAGCCTGCTTCCTCTTCTCTCTCTGCCTGCCTCTCTGCCTGCTTCTCTGCCTGCTTGTGATCTCTGTCAAGTAAATAAATAAAATCTTTAAAAAGAAAAAGTAACATAAGCTTTTTGATTGGGATGAGTTTAATCTAAACGAATGCTTGGAAATGAGGAACTGCAAAATAAAAGTCCTCAAGTAGATCTAAGCTAAATTTCAGTGCATGTGTTTATCTTTTCAGAAATGCAGGGTGTTTTCATGGAAACCTGTGTTCTGCTGAGTGTTGAGAGGGTATCAGTATCAATGTTGGGGGCTGACTGAGTTCTTGGGTGCAGGTCTAGGTCAGCTAGACCTTTGCTTTCCTAGCCCAGACACAGCACAGGTGCTCCGGCCGTGCAGGAAGGGGAGAGGAAGACAGTAGTGCAGTTAAGTCTCAGAACAACTGATACGGGATCTGCGTGAGTGTGCACTGTCTCCCTTTTCTTACTGTGTTCCCAGCCCAGCAAAAAAGCACTTTGCACGGGGCTTGGAGACTGTTGAAAACGGCAACATTCCATCATTGGAGCAACAAATCTAAAATATGTATTCGTAGAGCTTGTTGAGCAGTTCTGAGGCCGTGTCCTTGATTTCTACCACTATGGGTGTGCTGGGGGCAGGCTCTCTCTGCTCCGTTCCTGAGTGTGCAAGAGAAGTCCTGACGTTTGTGAGAAAATGCCTAATCGTGAGGGTGCCCAGGACCCCAAGCAAGATGCCCTGCGTTTTGCTCTGTACGACTGAACTTCTCCTGACTTTGCTGTAGTGAAGCGAGGGAAGGAACCATGACTGACAGTGTTCGAGCCTTGGTGCAGATCTCACTGACGAAGCCTGCCTAGTTGGGGGGTGGGTGTTAAAACCTGATTTGATAGGTAGGGAAACGGTTTCAGAAACGTTAAGTGATTTGCCCCACGTCACACAGTTCGTGTGGTAGGCAGGGCATGTGGGCCGAGGCCCGCGTGACTAACTCAAAACCGGTAGGTTTCTTCCAGCTTCACCTGCTTCTGCTTTTCAGAACCAGACAGGCAGAGACATAATGGGAGAAGCTAAAGGCCCTCTGTTGATTTTTAGGTGTTTAAACATTATTATTGAAAGTGTATAGAAGTTTTTCTCTCCAGGGAATCATCATTAGTAAAAATGATATATCTAATTTTTTTTTTTTAAGAGAGAGCCCACGAGTGCTTGGGAGTGGGGGAGGGTCCGAAGGAGAGGGATAATCTCAAGCTGATTTGAGATTATCATACCAGCTGTAGAGCCCAGTGCAGGGCTCAGTGTGGTGCTTGATCCCTCAACCTGAGCTGAAACCACGAGTCGAACGCTTTAACTGAGCCATCCAGGCGCCCCACAATAAAATATCAGTGTTTTTAAGAGATGTTTTCATTTTTCAATGACTTGTTTGTGTTCATTACTGTATGGGATCTCAAAGACTCTAAAATGAGTAAGCACAGCCTTATAGGGAAGTAGATTATATAAACAACTAGCTAAAACCACAATTTATTATAGAAATATTAGGAATATGTCTTGTCTGTGAGTCTTTCTTCAAGTTCACAGCCAGTAGTTAGAAAGGACTATTATCCCATCAACCTCCCCCCAAAAAACAAACCCCACCAATTGTTAATGTCAAGAAAAACTTCTTTCTTCACAAAGCACATGCGTTGTGGAATTAGGACATCTGAGACTTGCTGTGTGTGGGAATTTGGCTGTTAAGGGTCAGAATTCCATCACGAGTTGCCTGAGGATCAAAGTGCATCTTTTAAAACATCACATACCTCCAAGAAGTTTAGGCTAGCAGATACACTCTCGTTTGAAGTGTAACAGTAAGCTTTCTTTTAATATGGGGCCAAGACCATTTGCAGGATGTAGTGAAAATTTTGATTGAGGATCAAGATAGAGTGGTCATTTTGGAGTTAGAGCATTTTGGTGGTGGAGCAGACTTTATGCAGTGCCATGCGTTCACCTTTGGACAGGCTGAGGTAAGAGGATATTGAAAACCAGAGCAAACAGCACAAGGGGTAGAAAGAGCTGGGAAGGCTCCAAATACAGATATTTTTTTTTCTGATTTTCCCCTGGAATCTACTAAGGGTGCCTTTCTCTTCTTCACCATCTCACCACGTAGCTGTCTCCCTCAGGACCCAGAACTGATGAGTTAGATGAGCATCCATGAACAGTGCGTTAAAGCTGATACTATTTGAAATGTTAATTCTTTTTTTTTTTTTTTTAAAGATTTTTTATTTATTTGTCAGAGATGGAGAGAGAGTGAGCGAGGACAGGCAGACAGAGAGGCAGACAGAGGCAGAGGGAGAAGCAGGCTCCTGCCAAGCAAGGAGCCCGATGTGGGACTCGATCCCAGGACCCTGGGATCATGACCTGAGCCGAAGGCAGCTGCTTAACCAACTGAGCCACCCAGGCGTCCCGAAATGTTAATTCTTGATCCTACACTCTGTCAGCTACAGTAATGCTAGCTATGTAATTCTGACCAGATTCTAAGTCGGACTTCAGGCCGGACAATGAATGGGAACTTGCAGTGGGTACACCCTCTCTTGAAAAAAAATTTTAAAAAATTTTTTTGTTTTAGGGGCGCCTGGGTGGCTCAGTGGGTTAAGCCGCTGCCTTCGGCTCGGGTCATGATCTCAGGGTCCTGGGATCGAGTCCCACATCGGGCTCTCTGCTCAGCAGGGCGCCTGCTTCCCTTCCTCTCTCTGTGATCTCTTCCCTTCCTCTCTCCTACTGTGATCTCTCTCTGTCAAATAAATAAATAAATAAATCTTAAAAAAAAAAAATTTTTTTTGTTTTAAGATTTTATTTAGTTATGAGAAGGAGGGAGAGCGAGCACAAGCAAGGGGTGGGGATAGCAGGCAGAGGGAGAAACAGGTTTCCTGCTGCGCAAGGAGCCCAATCCCAGGACCTGAGCTGAAGGCAGACGCTTAACTGACTGAGCCACCCAAGTGTCCCTTTGCTTTGTGGGTGCCACATCCTGGTTATCTCTTTTTGAGGGTGCACAGAGAGCATTCCAGCTTGAGATCAGGAACTGAGGTTTGTACTTCTTGTTGTCTAACATACAGTTCTTTCTTGTGTCTTGCTCAGTGTGGATAATACTAACACATGTAGTTAATGATCTACTTTGAGGATTATCTGAAGCGAGATTTTGATCTTACGCCAGCTTCCCCTGTGGTATGTGATTGGAAATTTTGAACAAGTTCAGAATTTAGCTTAGGTAAATTATAACCAGATAAGTTCTTTTGCTACCAAAACCAAGTATAGTTTACTTTGACTTGACCTTTCAGATTATGTACCCACTCAGAACTAGCACCTTTTTAATAAAAAAAAGAAAAGTAGGGGCGCCTGGGTGGCTCAGTGGGTTGAGCCGCTGCCTTCGGTTCAGGTCATGATCTCAGGGTCCTGGGATGGAGTCCCGAGTCTTGAGCTCTCTGTCTCTGCCTGCTGCTCTGCCTACTTGTGATCTCTCTCTCTCTGTCAAATAAATAAATAAAATCTTAAAAAAAAAAAAAAAAAGAAAAGTAAAGAAATAAGCAAACAGAACGGGATTATCCTTCAATAGTGACTGGATGCTAAGGGCAGCCCGAAGATGTATTGAAGATTACAGTGAAAGCCAAGGTGAAGGAAAGCAAGAATCAGGAAGTATGTGTCCCTCCCTCTGTACCGGTGTGAGGGCCTTGCAGGTGAAGATCGTGTCTTGGTGAACAGACACCTGCACGTCAGTAGGCCATTACTGAATTTTGCATGAGTTTAGACTAGGGGTTGGCAAACTATAGTCAGCTGCCTGTTTGGTTGGATGTTTTTTTGTTTTTACTTTCCCCCTCTTACGAGCAAAGAATTGTCCTTACCTTTTTAAATGGGTACATTTTAAATTGCTTATGTAAGTATTTATGTAATATCCTCTACTTCCAAAGCTTAAAAAATATACTGTGTGGCCCTTTAAGAAAACATTTGCTGGGCAAGGAGGCTTGGGTTTCTAGCCCATTCTGCTGTCTGGAAATAAGTATGTCAGAATGCCGACTTGTGAAAGAGTCTTGCTTCATAAGGACACTGTTGTCTGACATCCTTCTTGGCAGTGGGAAAGTGAAAGAGAGAAGGGGTTGGGCTACTTAGCTTCCTGGTTTTAGTCCAGGAAGGTGACGGATAACAGGAGCCAGTTCACAAGTTTTGAGTGTAGACTTCCTCCGAGTTAAGCAGTAACATAAACACAAGAAACTGTGGAGAAAATATACTTCTTTAGGATGTAGAAAAAGGCCACGAAACTGAAATGTCCCTCTACAATGAAACATTTCTGTCTGGGCTTTGGATGTTCCGATTTCCCTGGATTCCAGCCTTGGGACAGTACCATTTATTGTGTTTCTACTTGTTGACTCTTTCAGTTCCAAGCCATCTGTTCTTTCCTGTCAGGGAAACCTTCAAAATTATAATAAAAGGCCATCATGGGCTAAAAGTCTTGAAGAAATGTAATACAGAAAAGGAGTTAATGATGTTCCCCCAGCTTAGGAGATTTGGAAAGGCTTTGGACTGCTACCAATGGCTGACACCTCAGCTCTTAAGCATTTACTTTCATTGTTCTCCGAACTATTCCAGGCCTTCCTACATCCTAAAAACAAGCATCCCTTGAGGGTGGGGACTGTGTCCTATGTTGTTCGGTCTTTGTTTTCAGAGCCTGGTACACAGACACTTAAATGTTGAATGCAATCTATTTTTTAAATCTTATTAAATTTATACCATACTGCCCTTTTTAAGGGTGGGGCTTACTTAGTATAGGAAACACCCCTCTTGTGTGGTACTTCAGAGTTTATAAAAGCTCACACATAAAATTCCCCTTTTTCTTGCCCACTTCTCAGTAATAAGACCGCAGCCAAGACTTTGGAACCTGGCTTGGAAATTATGGTTCATTTCGGTCTTTCCTCACTGTAGAAGGGGGATCTTGACCAGAGCTTAAATGCTTGGGTGGACCTCTTGGCTTCAGCTGCCCTGAGGAGCCATTACTGCACCTGAGGAGCCATTACTGCACGTAGAATCAGTGCCAGGCTCCTCTGTCCTCCTCTTTCCCAACTTCTGTGGCCAGTAGTCTACTGGGGCTGTCCACCTAGGCTTACCTTTCTTTTCTTTCTTTCTTTTTTTTTTTTTTTTAAAGATTTTATTTATTTATTTGACAGAGAGAGAGAGGAGGAAGCAGGCTCCCCGCTGAGCAGAGAGCCCGATGCGGGACTCGATCCCAGGACCCTGAGATCATGACCTGAGCCGAAGGCAGTGGCTTAACCCACTGAGCCACCCAGGCGCCCTAGGCTTACCTTTCTTCTCTGGCTCTCAGTAAAATAAGAAATTTAGATTCAAATGTATAAAAATACAAACCTACCTCTCATTGACCTGCCTCAGAGTTTGACTTACTCACAGAGGAGACCAACATCCTTCCTGAGTCCCAGGCTTGCCCACCTGCCTCTGTGCCCCAGATGTGGTGTCTCTTCCTCAGGAAGCTGCATACCCCACTTCCACAGTCACTAGAGAAGGAGAGCCTTCCTTGATCTGCCGAAGACACCAGTCCTTTCTGTTCTAGACCTGTGTGTGCTTGCCCTTCCTAGCACTTTCCAGCTCGACTTCTGCAGCTGCTGACTGACTCCTTGATTTACGTTGACCTTCGCTAGTCTTTGATCTCCCTGAAGGCAGGGCTGTGTTTGTTACCCTCATTGTTTAATCTCAAGTGCTCAGTACAAATCCTGCTCTGAAAGAGGCGCTTGATAAATAATGTGTCGCGTAGGTCTGTCTTCTGGAAATTATGTTCCTCTGTATTACTTACGTCCAGTGATTAACAGTTAGAAAGTGCTATCTTCTGCTTTCCAGATGGCTTGAATTCCTTGGACTATTCTACAGCACCCGGAGCTAGGTTAGCAACTTTGTAGGGTGTTATAGAATGTTAATGAATGACAAATAAAAGTGTTATTTCTACTTTTAGCCCCCCCACTTGCAAACTTATCTTGCCTCTTATAAAAGCTATAGTGGCAGGATTTTATTGCCAATTTCCTCTAAATGGCATTTATTTTGAAATTTTAAATTTGAAGGGAAACTCTTCTTTTTATTTCTGCATCATTGCACCACCTAGTGGATTTTGTCTTTACTACGCAGTGGACTTTTCTGATTTCCTGGCCGTCACCAGTTCCACAAAAGGGAAATCTTGGGTACCTTTTTATGCTTTAAGATTGCATACAGTTTCTACCAGTAGTTTCTCTTACTAGGCAGAGTGAGGTTTTTCTGAGAGGAGCTCAACATTGCTGATTTCAGAATTTAAAGAAATGTTGACCCATACGTGAAATTTCCCGTGTCACCAGTAAAGGAATGGCGTGGAGTGGGGGAGGGGGTAACTACCCAGTATAGTATGGACTCAGTTTAGCTCAGCTTATGTAATAATGACACCAGATTAGACCAAAGAATGAGATCTTTTTCTAAGTTTAGAAACAAAACTGTTTCAAACATCTTAACTTTTTATTTATTTAATAGATTTTGTTATGAGAAGAAAGCAGTAGGAGAAGCCCACTATTTTTGTATAACTCGATTCAGTTTCATCTGTGTTTTATTATTAAGTCAAAGTCATTAGTAAGGCTTGCTGATTTGCATTTTCAGTATTTTTAATAGCTTGGCTTGGTCTCCCACTTTGCCTTGGTGTGGGAGGTGGATGCAGGAAACCTCACCTTTCCCCTTCCTGTCTCTGGTTTTTGCTGCCCCCTCCCCTTAATGGAGGCTGTTCTAGTACAACCGAGAGTTGTTTTTCTCTCTTGATTCCATGAGATGCAGTGGATACACACTGTGCTAAATGTACCATTGAAGCACACTTTCAGTTATCAAGTTTGATATTTTAAATGTATAATAAATACATATGCTGTTCAAACTGTAAATTGTAAGCTTTTAAGTCTTATTCATAGATTAATGGTTTAATATAAAATTATTATGTCTCATATTGAGAATTGGCTAAATTAGTGTTTTCAAAGTATCAAAAATGTGTCTTGTAAAGAAAGGAGGTTTATTTAAATAAATCTACATTAAAGGCAAAAAAAGGGGGGGGCACCTGGGTGGCTCAGTGGATTAAGCATCTGCCTTTGGCTCAGGTCATGATCCCCGGGTACTGGAAACAAGCCCCACACTGGGCTCTCTGCTCAGTGGGGAATCTGCTTCTCCCTCTCCTTCTGTTTGTGCTCTCTCTCTCTCTCTCTCCTCTCTCCCTCTGACAAATAAATCTTAAAAAAAAAAAAAAATTATGGGTCAGTTTATAAGAAGATGCTTGGAAATGTTAGTGGTGTTCAATTCAGAAATATTACAAAATATGGAGAGGTCTCCAGGCATTGCAGTTTTGTCACAGTATTAGTTAAAGTAGCCAAAAAAATATAGAAACATTAAATGACTGCTAGGGATGTGGTTAACAAATTATATGCTAAATGTGGCTATTTATAATTTTAAGTTAAACATTTAGTTTCTTTTTTTTTTTTAAGATTTTATTTATTTATTTGACAGAGGGAGATCACAAGTAGGCAGAGAGGCAGGCAGAGAGAGAGGGAGAGGAGGAAGCAAGCTCCCCGCCGAACAGAGAGCCCGATGTGGGGCTCGATCCCAGGACTCTGGGATCATGACCTGAGCCGAAGGCAGAGGCTTTAACCCACTGAGCCACCCAGGTGCCCCAGTAGCTGCATTTCAAATGCTCACCATGGCTCCATAGAATACAGGTACAGAACATTATCATTACAGCTCAGAGTTCTGTTGGAGATACTGTTAGACCAGTGCTTCTCTAACTTCTGTGTGCACTTTAATCACATGGGGGCTCTTGGTAAAATACATACTCTTTTCAACAGGTCTCGGGTAAAAATACAGGTCCAAGTTAGGTTTTTAGGATTCAGCATTTTTTTTTTTTTTTTTTTAAAGAATTTGTTTGTGAGAGAGAGCAAGAAAGAGCATGAGGTGGCAGGTGGGGGAGAGGTTAAAAAAAAAAGCTCCTCTCAGCAGGGAGCCCAATGTGGGGCTTGATCTCAGGACCCCAGGATCAGGACCTGAGCAGATGCTTAACTGGCGGAGCCACCCATGCACTCCAGGATTCAGCATTTCTTTCTTTCTTTCTTTCTTTCTTTCTTTCTTCCTTTCTTTCTTTCTTTTTTTTAAAGATTTTATTTTTATTTATTGGACAGACAGAGATCACAAGTACGCAGAGAGGCAGGCAGAGAGAGAGGAGGAAGCAGGCTTCCTGCTGAGAGAGAGCCCGATGCGGGACTCGATCCTAGGACTCAGGGATGATGACCTGAGCGGAAGGCAGAGGCTTTAACCCACTGAGCCACCCAGATGCCCCAGGATTCAGCATTTCTAATAAGCTCCCAAGTGTTGGCAGTACAGTATCTAAACATGAGGTCTTTGAAATTCCTGCATTTATTTCCTGATTCTGATAGAAGAGACTTTCTTTGAGACTTCAGACTCTGTAAGGCTAATTGGCTTTCTGGGGATTAACTAGGGATATTGATCTGTGGTGGAAGCATTGTTGTCACCCTTTTCTGTGTGACCCATCCCTGTGATAGTGCCTTGGGTCTGGGAGGGAAAGGTTATTCTGTGTTTCATTAGGGCCAACCCTGCTAGCAGGATTTAGCTGAGCACTCTAATAACTGGTTTTCTAACCTGTCTTTTGACAAAGCAGTTTATAATTTTCTTTATCTTGGTACCTGTCATGGGGTGGTGGTTTGTATATGTGTTTGTTTTTTTTTTTAAAGTGAAGCTGTGTTTTAATATTGTATGGGCTTAGTTGGATTCAAAATCATAGAGTAGACAGGGCTATGTCCCTGTTGTCAAATTAGCACCTTCCTTTTTGGCTTATTAATGGTTCCTGTGTAATTACAAATAAGAATGGTCTGTTTAAATTACAGTTATACTTCATAGCTCAGTGTATCAGCACTATGAACATAGAGGTCTGAAATGTAATTATCTGATCTGCTGATCCCAACCCCCCCATATATTGTTATTAGAGTTGGACTCATGCAGATTTGGACTCAGACTGTGATCAGCCACCTATTAGCCGTGGAACTGTGTGAAAATTCCTTATATTTATATACATATATATATATACACATTTTTTTTCTTTTAGTATATATTTTTTAGAGCAGTGTAAATAAAATTCACAGCCAGACTGAGGGGGAGGTACAGAGATTTCCCATCTGTCCCCTAGACCTACCAGGGTAAAGCCTTCCATCATTGGTATTCCCTACCAGAGCGGCACGTGAGTTACAGTTGATGAACCTACACTGACACATCACTATCACCTGAAGTCCACAGTCCACAGCTCACTTTTGGTGTTGGACCTTCCGTGGATTTGGACAAATGTATAATGACATGCATCTATCATTATGGCATCGTAAGAGTATTTTTACTGCCCTAAAAAATCGTCTGTGCTCTGCCTGTGTTCTTTCTTTCCCTCTAACCCTGGCAACTACTGATCATTTTATTGTTTTCATAGTTTTCCTTTTCCAGAAGGCTGTATGTTTGAATCAAACAAGATACCGCCTGGTCAGGCTGGCTTTTTTCACTTAGTAAGATGCATTCAGTTTCTTCCATGTCTCTTCATGGCTTGATAGCTTCTTTCTTTTCAGTGCTCAGTAATATCCCATTGTTGAGACGCGTTGCATGTTTAGTCATCCACTCACCTACCGAAGGACATGCTGACTACTTCCAAGTTTTGGCAGTTCTCAATAAAGGTGCTATAAACATCTGTTTTGTTTGGACATAAGTTTATAATTCCTTTGGGTAAATACCAAGGAGCACAAGTGCTGGATTGTGTGATGAGTATGTTTGGTTTTTTTGTTGTTTATTTTTTTAAAAGATTTTATTTTTAAAGGTTTTTTTTTTTTTTTTTTTAAGAGATTTTATTTATTTATTTGACAGAGATCACAAATAGGCAGAGAGGCAGGCAGAGGGAGAGGAGAAAGCAGGCTCCCTGTAGAGCAGAGAGCCCAATGCGGGGCTCGATCCCAGGATCCTGGGATCATGACCTGAGCGGAAGGCAGAGGCTTAACCCACTGAGCCACCCAGGCGCCCCAAAGATTTTATTTTTAAATAATCTCTCCACCCAGCACGGGGTTCGAACTCAAAATCCCGAGATCAAGAGTCACGTGCTGCACCGACTGAGTCGGCCAGGCGCCGCCCGAGAGTATGTTTGGTTTTTAAGGAAGCCACTGCCCTGTCTTCCCAGAGTGGTCGCCCCGTTTCCGCATTCTGGCCAGCTCCTGCTGCTCCATATCCTCATCTGATGTGGTGTTGTCATTGTTCCAGATTTTGGCCCTTCTACTATGTAGAGTGGTTTCTCCTTGTTTTAATTTGCGTACCCCTGAGGACACAGTATGTTAAACATCTTTCATATACTTAGTTGTCATCTGTGGGTCTTTGGCCTGTTTTGTAATCAGGTAGTTTTATTACTGTTGAGTTTTCAGAGGTTTTTGTATGCATTTGTCTGATAATTGTTCTTTATCGGACATCTTTGCAAGTATTTTCTCCTAGTTTTTGGTTAGTCTTTTCATTGTCATTCACAGAGCAGAAGTTTATAGTTTTAGTGAAGTCCAGCTTGTCAATTCTTTGTTTCATGGCTCATCAGACCTGATATTTGCATAAATAAAAAAGGGAGGAGTTGGGTTTTTGGAAGGGTTAATTGTTAAGTTAACAGTCATTGAACACTTGATACAATGTCTGGCGCTTTTTAATTTTCAGTCAGTGATGATGTGTTTTGGGTTCCCTGGTTTACGCACGTGTTCACAGAGGTGCAGCTCTAGGGAATTACACCTGGCTGGCTACTGAAAGAGCCAGAAATGAAGTCAGCCCCGGTTCCCTTCCTGCACCCTCTCCCTCCCAAGTCACCAGGGTTTTGCGGTGACTCCGAAGAGCTGCTGAGCCAGGTTGACTGGACCCAGACCAGCTACTTGGAAATGAGTGTCAGGCTTGTCAGAGCGACTGGATCCACTGCTGGTCTAGCGCCAAGCCAACAACCGTGGCCGCCTTCCTTTTTTTTTTTCCGGGTTTAAGGCCAGGAACTGATCACAGTAGTTTCTGAAAGGCTCTATCAGTGCACAGGGAAAAAGGCAGTGTTTATCAGTGGAAAGGATTCAGGCATTGCAGCCACACTGACCTGGGTTAGAATCTGTTCTCTGCCACATTTTACTTGTATGAACTTCAGCAAGTGACTTTACTTCTCTGACTTAAGTCATCTTTTCTGTAAGAGGAATCTAATAATTATGATATTGGTAATAGCTAAAAATGATGGAGCATTTACTCTGTGTCAGGCACTACCCCGAGATCTCCATGTGCAAGGTCTGCTTAAATTCTCGTAACAAGCCTAGAAAGGTTTACAGTTGGGGAAACTGAAGCAAAGACAAGTTAATGTAATTTGCTTGAGTTAAGTGGTTAGTAGAGACCACAATATCCACTTTCTGATTATGGAATCCTTGATGCATTCCTTAAAAAAAAATGCTTTTTTTGAGATATAATTCACATACCATACAATAAGAGTGTACAATTCAGTAGTTTCTAATATATTCACAGACTTGTGCAACCACCACCATATCAATTTTAGAACATCTTTATCACTGCAAAAAGTAATTCCCATACCTATTAGTTAAATCACCCCCATTTCTCCCTGAATAACTACTCCTAGGCAGCCACTGATCTGCTTTGGTCTCTGGATTTGCCTCTTCTGGACATTTATGTAAATGGAATCCTTACAGTATTTGTCTATTTGCATCTCTCTGGCTTCATATATATATATATATTTTTTTTTTTTTAAGATTTTATTTATTTATTTATTTATTTATTTATTTATTTATTTTGACAGAGAGAGAGATCAGAGAGAGAGGCAGGCAGAGAGAGAGGGGGGAAGCAGGCTCCCCGCCGAGCAAAGAGCCCGATGTGGGGCTCGATCTCAGGATCCTGAGATCATGACCCGAACTGAAGGCAGAGGCTTAACTCACTGAGCCACCCAGGTGCCCCTGGCTTCTTATATTGTCTACAAGATTCATCTATGGCACAGCGTGTGTTGGTACCTCAGTCCTCATGGCCAGACACTAGTCCATTGTGTGGATAGACCACGTTTGGCTCACCCGTTTATCGACTGATAGTCATCTGGATTGTTCCCACTTTTTTGCTATTATAAATAATGCTGCTGTGAACATTTGTGTACAGTTTTTGCGTGGACATACACTTCCAGTTCTCTCGGTGTCCATGATAATGTTCTTAACTACTAGACTGTACTCTTCCAGGAGACAGAAAACAGGCCGTCCTTACTTGGGAGTGATCTGGTTACATTGTTGCTGCAGTGCCTTTGGTGGGTTCCTTTACTGAGGGCGCTAATTCAGTGATGAGCACTGAGCCAGGCTTTTCCAAATGCTGCTTCATTTAGTCCTTACATTTATAACAGGGTAGACATTGTGTGTCCTGTTTTACAGATGGGGCCACTGAGCCTCACCAAGTGAACTGCTTAAGGTCACAGAGCTTGTAGAGCATGTAGAGAGCGGAGCCCGGACCAGGTGTGTGGGATGGCCTGCAGAGCTCTTACTTGAACACCATATGGCAGTATACCCAGAGGTATATTTGTGAAGACCCTGCCTCCCACTTTGAGGTTTGTTGGCCTGGATTTAACAGACTGCTTTCCACAGGAGTGTGCTTCATTTCACCCTGTGAAGTAGACAGTGATACTCATTTCTTATTTGTATCAAATGGCAGCAGAATTCCCCATGCTCCCAAGGTCATGGGTGGGTTGGAGGGTCAGAGTCTTGCTTGGAGGTGTCTTCTTGGAGACTAGGTTCATTGCTCTTTGCATTTCAGCAGAGCTGCTTTCTAAACAACAGTGGGGTCCCCAGGCAGACCGTCATACCATTGTTGTCTCCCAATTCTTTCTTTCTTTTAAGGCAGACTGAAGTTTTCCCTTAGGTAAATAAAGGGTGATGGGTTTGAAAAACAAAACAAAACAAAACAAACCCAACAAAAAAGACCTCAGTAAACCCTGGTACCTTTCAGCAGTGGGCCTGGAATCTAATCATATGAATTCTGAGGAGCTGTCAGGAATCCCTCTTATAACTTGTGTTATGTTATTTTTTCTTAACTGTAAACATTCTAAGGTGTGTGCTGTGAGCACTTACTCTCTGGAGCTGTGAAGGGAGGGTAAAGAGCAGGGGACTGCCTTGTTCATCCCATCGGAAAGTGAAATACTTCTGGAATAAATGATGGACAATTTTTATTGGCAAACCAAAAATTGCTTGAAGAGTTAATTCATTGCTGACTAGTTTACTATTATAAGGAAGGGTTTACTTGGAGAGACCACAGCCAACTGCCCCAAAGTCAAGGACTTGGTTTATAATTTAAAAAATGAATCATTTTAGGGAAACAGACTGGAGCTCATTTTCTGCCTTTCTTGGGAAATAGTGGTTCCTGCCTACTTCTTTGATAGGCGTCTTGAAATTGTGCCCAGCGATTGGAATTTTTACTAAATCCTTTACCACCATTAAAATAAGACCGATTTCGTGAGACAAGAGAGGGGTATGGTCTTTGTAACTGCCATTACCTCATCAGTCACCTGGCTCCAGCCCCACACGGCCTTTTTCCTTCCTTGAACATAACCAGATTCTTTCTCACCTTGGGGCCTTTGCCCTTCTGTTCCCTCTCCTTGGAGAACGGTTCCGAGTTTTTTAGGATTAGTGCTTTCTAGTTTCATAGCCTGTGGCACTTACTGCTCTTGCGATTATAATGTATGTTTATTTGTTTATTATCTTTCCCATTAAAATCCTTCCTGTGAGGGAAGGACTTGGCTTGTCTCCCACTAAGGCAGACAGCGAGCCTTCATCTGCCGTGGCAGTAAGCAGCACTGAGCTGTCCTTACTGTGGACTGTCCTACTTACTGTCCTGCTGTGACTCCCCTGCACAGTGACTTTGGGTAATTTTGTCTTTCAGTCCACAGGCTGCTGTTCAGTAAATGTTTGTCAAGTATATGAATGTGGAGGTTAGAAATCTTGGGGAAGGTAAATTGTTAAACTTGAGGTCTTCTCATTGAAGCAGGTGTTCTACCACAGAATGTCCTTTGGATGCCCATGGTAGAACAACTTCTAGGGAAAGGCCCAGTGGTTCCGAAAGCCACTCTCCACACCACTTTTTCTTTCTCAGAGTCTTTGCTCTGTGCTGTTGTTGGCATCCTGCACGACCCCACCCCCACCCCCACCCCATTCATTCTTCACACATTATCTCAGTGTCACTTGCTTAAGGGGAACCTCCCCCCCAACCCCCATCAGGTACTGACTCTTGCTGGGCTTCCTGAGGGCGGTGACATATCTCTAAAGGCCATGTTTTTTATTTATCCATCCATCCATCCATTTAATAATCTCTGTGCCCAACATGGGGCTCGATCTCACAATCCCAAGATTAAAAGTGACATGCTCTTCCAGCTGAGCCAGCCAGGTCCCCCAGTGCTGTATCTGTATCGTTTCATCCTCAGAGTCTAGTAGGCGGCCCTTGGTAAATATTTGCTGATTGAGTGAGTGAAGAATTAGTGATAGTGTATTTGCATACCCATGTTCCACAGCAGCACTGTTCACCATAGCCAAGAGGTGAGAGTACCCAAATGTCCATCCGTGGATGACTAGGTCAACAGAATGCTGGATACACACACAGTGGAATATTATTTAGGCTTAAAAGGGAAGGAAATTCTGTTGCATGCTACAAGAATGTACACGGAGCACATTATACTAAGTGAAGTACGTCCCACACAAAAGACAAACACTGCGAGACTCCACTTACATGCAATATCTAGTAGCCAGATTCATAGGAACAGAAAGTATAATGGTGGTTACCAGGGCTGGGAGGAGGGGGCAGTGGGGAGTGGTTTAATGGTATAGAGTTTCTGTCCTGCAAGATGAGTCGTGGAGACTGGATGCCCAGCACTGTGAAGTACTTAACACTACTGAACTGTATACTTAGAAATGATTAAGATGGCAGTTCTGCTATGCATTTTTTAAAAAGCACAATTAAAAGAATTAGGACAGAAACTCTGACTTCTGGAAATCACTGTACAAGAATCTGGGATTCTTAAGTGGTAGGGTGCCTGTGACTTCTGGGCAGTATGCATAAATTAGGGAAAGAATATTTATTTCCTCATCAGGGAAGTTTAAGTATGTTCAGAAGGACTGTCAGAGGCAAGGAGGGAGCTGCTGGCGCCTTCCCTCGTCGATTCCGTTCTCGTGCTCCTCTGCTCCGAGGGCCCAATGAGCCAGTGAGGCCCGGGATGAGCCTGGGCGGTGTGTTGGGAGCCTGCCTCCCCCCGAACAGCTCTGCTGAGTATGCATCGTTGTATTTCCTGCCTTTGTCAGTGTAAGATTTGAAGCAAACTTTTTCTCATGTCCTACTCTATTTTGCTGTCCTAATGCTTGTGAAAAGCTTAAAGGAAAGGCATGAACATTATTTTGAGTGCTGTTCAGCATGCGCCCTTTGTAGAGGTTATTTCATTTCAGACTGATGGTGGCCCTCTGAGGTGCAGACGGTATTATCCCATTTTTAAAAAAGGAGACACATTATCCAAGGCCACAGCTAAGTGACAGAACAGAGACTGCTCTGCAGATCTGCCTTTACACCTTCCATTTCTGCCTCTGCTTCATGTTGTTTTCTGTGTGGTCTCCGTCTCATGGTCCATATTTATCAGTCGGTTCGGAGGGTGCACTGTTCTCATTGAACAGACTGCTTGCTGTGACCCCCTGTGTAACATGCACAGTAGTAGCAAGAATGACAGCTGGATCCCCAAGACCATGCTTCCGAAATCCCAAACCCAACTTGAAACCCCGGGCATCCCATGAAGTCTTTTCTAGATGTCCAAAACCCTAAAATGTACTTTTTACTCTCCGCCACCCCCCACCATCGGTAAAAACAGAAGAAACGGGTGGTGCGGCTCCTTGTTACTCTTTTATCTGCTAATTTTACAGAGAGGTTAGGGAGAAGAGAAGACTCTGCTGAGGGAGCAGTCTGTCCCCCAGTTGGCTCCAAGTTTCCTCACGCCTCCAGACCTCTTATCTCCAAGGATGTGAAACATCTTATCTTCAGACCTCTAATTTCTGTGTAATATCAGCGGTTCCATTACCTGAAACATTACCTGTTCATTTCCAGCCAGCGTACATGTTTTGTGTGTGTGTGCAGGGGAGGGTCTGTATAAATAAACACTTCTCTAAATGTTCATTTCCAGAGTTTTGCTCCAAAATGTCCTATGTGTTTAGTAACTTCTACTTTGATACTGAGTCACTCTCTGTGTCTAACAAGAATATTTGCTCCGATTCTCTCGTTCCCTTGCACGGGAGAGAGGGCGGGAAAGAAAGCTGTTCAAGTGGTGTAAATCCCCACTGCTTTCTTTTTTTCCCTCACAAGTGATGCTTTTCAAAGCGTTCCGGTGTCCCTGCTGTATGGATGTGTCACTGTGCGAGATGACAACAGGATTTGCTGGGAATGTGGGCCACTATTGTACCCGCCTTACGTAACTCCGGGGAGTGATGGCAATGGGTGAGCAGCCTGGGCTGTAGGCAGTGGCCTGGCCGGTGCGTCCCCAGAGGCCATGAAGACGGCTCAGGTCCTCCAGAGGATGTGGATCCAGGCTGTTAAAAAGTTGGGGAGATTGAAAAGCCATGTGAGTCCCTCTGCAAGCTCTCCCCCCTTTTCTTTCCCAGCTTTTCTTCGTGGGAAGTGGTTGGGGAGCAAAGGCTTTCTCACAGTGACTCCTTTCTCTTCGGATTTATTTGCGCTTCTGGCAGCTTTCAGTAACAAATTGTGACATACGGCGTGTAGTCAGTGGTGGGTTTTAAAAATACTTGGCTTATTTTTAGCAGACGTGTGAAACTGATAGCCTCTTACGGGATTTACGAATCAAAGGCTGCTGTTTTCCATGTGTTGGGAGTCTGCGAGCACTGTGTTGCTTCCCGGGAATGACTTAATTACAAATTACACTGCCTCGTAGAAGATGTTTGTGTTTGGGAATTTCTTGTTTTGGGGTAAAACTTTTTGCTTCCTTGTTCTACAGAAATCCTTATTCTTATAGCTAGGTTCTGAAATTATAGGAAACAGTTTCTCACATGTTCTTTTTTCCTCTTAGACTCTGAACAGTAAGTGCCACTGTAATATATGAGTGTTTATCTTTATGGCTTGCGGTTTTTATCAGGTCGCTTCTTATGGGCTGAGTTTGAATAATCTTTAGCGTTAAATCTGGCTTCCATATCTGGGAAACAGCACTTTGTGGACAGAAAGCCTAAAACTTGCCTGTTGGGGGAGTAGAGGCAGTGAAGACTTCTAGTTATCTGCCCTCTAGTTGGTTTTTAACATGTTTATGTAAAATGTAGGATTTTACCTGTTTGGCCAAGATATTTCAGAGGGAAAAAACAACTTGAGGATATTTTTTAAAAGACATATCAAATTGAATTATTTGTTCCTTTCTCTTCATTCTTCATGTAAATACTGTGTGTTAAACACAGTTTTTTATTTATTGTAGAAAATTAGCTCCCTTTAACTTTCCGCATTGTCTAGGAATGACTTGTTATAATATCAGAGGAGTTACAATTAATATAGTTTACATGAAAAGTGGAAGTGGGGAGGGGC
Organism: Mustela nigripes; assembly: GCF_022355385.1. Taxonomy (NCBI): domain Eukaryota; kingdom Metazoa; phylum Chordata; class Mammalia; order Carnivora; family Mustelidae; genus Mustela; species Mustela nigripes. Next base: position 81,074,218 of record NC_081565.1, on the reverse strand, counting down.
TGGGAGCAGTACACTGAAGAAGATGCTTCTGGTGTGTGGGATGTTGACTGGGGTGGGAAGGAGACCCGGGAGTTGTGCCCCCACTGCTCCCACCGAGCTAAATGATCTCTCCCTCACGGGCCTTTCGTGCATTTTTCAAATTATTACCACCACCCTGTCTTTCCCGTTTCCAGTTGAGTGATCACACTTTGTTCTGCCCTTTTACTTTGTAGAGTCTGGGCTTAAAAAACATTTGGTATAAGGTCCCTGTCTAGGAATCAGGTGCACCTTGAAATTCACTCATATGCCCCCCCCACCCCAGTTTTGAACTTATAAAATGTTTGGTGCATGTAACAAATTATGTAATAATACCTGTGACCTTGAGCCTATCATACACGCCCATCCACGGAGCCTCAGGAGGTGGATACAAAATCCTTTCTCTGCCTCTTCCCCAGCTCCCTTCATCCTGAAGTTTGTGGTTTTCATTCCCTTGCTTTTTTTTCTTCGTAGTTTTACTGCACGCATACACACAGGCATCCCTAAACAAAACATCCCTACCGAAAAAATTAGTTTCCTTGCTCTTTCTATATTGTGGTTAAAAAAAATACCCACAGAAAATAAAACTTAGCATCTTAACTGTTCTCTGTTTTATTGAATTTTTTTTATTTTTAAATATTTACTTGAGAGAGAGAGAGCACGGGCAGGGTGAGGGGCGGGGGGAGAAGCAGGCTCTCTGTTGAGCCAGAAGCCCCATATGGGGCTCAGTGCTGGGACTCTGGTATTATGACCTGAGCCAAAGGCAGATGCTTAACCGAGTGAGCCACCCAGGCGCCCCAGCATCTTAACTATTCTTGAGTGTGTAGTGTGTAGTGCAGTGTTGAACATGTTCACATTGTGAAACACTGTTTGCTTTCTGAACGATACAAAAATGGCATCAGGCTCTGCACATTCTTCTAGGATGTTCTTCACTCAACATTCTGTTTGAGTTGCATCTGTGTTGTGATATGTGGGGCTCTAATTTGTTTTCATTATAGTGTAATATTGCATTTTAATAATATATTATGATTTATTTGTCTTTTCTGCTCTTGATAGATATTTGGGTCGCTTGCAGGTTTTGGCTGTTGAGAATGTTGCTGCTGTGAATACTCTGTGTGTGTATCCTTGTCACTTAATTTATACCTTCCTCTCAGGTGTTTCCCCAGGAGAGAAATCACAGAGTATGTGTGTCTTTGGCTCTGATACCTGTGAGCTCTTCCTGGGGCCCTGTATGTAAAGCTCCTTAGAGCTAAGCAACAGCCCACTGGCTTTCACGCAGAGGGAGTCTGAATATTGATAGCAGTTCTGGGATCTGTGCGCAGCCCAGCGCAGGTTGGGTGGGGCCCAAGCCCAGTGGCCCAGTTTGCAAGGCAGGAGCTGAAGCCCTCAGCTAAGCTGCTACACTGGCTGGCAGCCTGTCCCTCGGGGATATACCAGAGATGATGTTCTGAGGAATGTGTGACTGTGTGGGGTGCTCTTTGTTTTCTAAAAGGTTATTTATATAGATAAGCAGGGAAGACACTCAGTGATTTTCTGTTTGGGCACACTGTGGTTGGTAAACACTCCATGGGCTCTGGTGGTGGTGTGTTTTTTTTTTTAATTTGCCAGTGTATCAGAAGGGGCACAAATCACATGCTTGGTACATAGTGGGTGCTTAATAAATATTTTTGAATGAATGAATGAATGACTAAGTGAGTGAGTAAATTAAGGGTTTGCTCTGAGACCTTCATAAAAAGTCGTGGTTCTGTGGGCTAATGTACACAGTTACGGAATATTTTAATAGTTTTCAAAAGAGCTATTAAGATGTATTTTTACTTCAGTTTCCTAATCTTTAAAAAATAAGATTTTAGATTCACCACTTATTGTAACAGAATATACATTCTTTTAATATTATGTTTAAGTACTTAATGGTTTATGTCACAGCCCACTAACCCTAGGTAAAGAAGAAGCCATTTATAAACTGATCATTTTATACAAGTTGGTGAGCTCTTTGGACACCTGGCAAAGTGGGATTGATGAAAAGTTTAATTCAGTCCTTTTGGGGTGGTAGGAATAGGGGTTTAATTCTCTTTCTGATCAATCTAATTGAAATTACTCCTGTGGGCAAGGGTGCCTTGGTGGCTCCATTAAGCATCTGCCTCTGGCTGAGATCATGATCTCAGGAAGAGACCAACCTGGGCTCCCTGCTGAGCAGGGGGTCTGCTGCTCCCTCTGCCTCTGCCCCCTCCCCCAACTTTGGTTCTAACTCCCTCTGTTCTCTCTCATTCTCCCAAATAAATAAATTAAAAATCTTAAAAAAAAAATTACTCCTATGGGCAATATAGGAATACATAGATAATATAATCTCATTATGGAGGAATAGTGAATTTCAAAAGCCAGGTTCATTCTACTTGGGAAATGTTTAAAAAATAAAGTTTTGTTTAATTTGGCTAAATGATAACAAATTTTAAATCCAAAACTTTAAAAAGAGAATTTGCTGTTTTTATTTTAAAAATAAAAAATATTCTTGGGACGCCTGAGTGGCTCAGTGCGTTAAGTGTCTGCCTTTGACTCAGGTCACAATCCCAGGGTCCTGGGATCAAATCCCAAAATAGGCTCCTTGCTCAGTGGGGCGTCTACTTCTTCCTCTACCTGCAGCTCCATCTGCTTGTGCTTTCTCTCCTTCTCTTTCTCAAATAAATAAAAATCTTTAAAAAAAAGTATTCTAAAAGTAATGTGCTATATAAAAATATTCTCTGCCATACCATAACTCCTGGGGAAATTTAACATTTTTTGGTATTGTTCCTACCTCTTTCCTATCTGCTTATACAAGGTTTATACCAATTTATTTTCCACGCCTTCCACCAAGAGCAGACAGACCTAAAAACACAAAACCAACTAGCTCTTTCTCTCTTTAATTGAAAACAGAGTATTCATGACAAAGAGTTCAAAAAAATTGGTGGAAGTTAAATATTTTCAGTGCCTCTGCATTTCATTGTGTTGATTCACTTAACCCAAATATCACTCCCTTTTTGGATGTTGTGCTCCCTCCTGCTCCATAGCATTGCCCAGTCCTAGGGGTGATTGTCATGGTATTGGTTAGTTCTTTCCTGATGATTTTTAGGTAAGTCTTTTGGAGAGGGTGCTCTTATGATGTCCTTTCTTTCTTTCTTTCTTTCTTTCTTTTTTTTTTTCCTTAAGATTATATCTATTTATTGGACAGACAGAGATCACAAGTAGGCAGAGAGGCAGGCAAAGAGGGGGCGGGGAAGCAGGCTCCCCACTGAGCAGAGAGCCTGATGAGGGGCTTGATCCCAGCACCCCGAGATCATGACCCGAGCGGAAAGCAGAGACTTAACCCACTGAGCCACCCAGGCGCCTCTCTATGATGTTTTTTCTTAACATGTAGGGATATAGCTATATTCAAAGAAGAGATGGCAGATTAATTCACTTTGTTGAGATTTGCTAGCTTAAAGGTAGCATCAGGCGCTGAGAAGATGGATTTGGGGAGCATGCCTGCTAGTTCATTTCTAGTTGGTAGGTGACTGATTAAGGCCACAGTGAAATCTGAAGGTGTCGGGGAGTTAAAGAGGTGTTCTGTGGAAATAGAAAGAGATGATCAGTTTTGATCAACTGGGTTTCTGCTTCCTATTTCCTTTTAAGGAAACTTTTTTTTTTTTTTTTTAAATAGAAAACTTTAATCTCAGAAAACACGTGTTATACTGGCACATGTTAGACAGAGACCAGAGCATTCCAGAGGGACAGTGATGAAGCACTCCTAGAATCCCAGATCACAAAGGCCGAGTTCCCAGCCTCATCACTTCAGGAGTGCTGTCCCAGAAGCAGGGTGCCACCAACTGTAATAGAAAATTTCCTTTAGGGGGCCTCAGTTGGTTAAGTGTCTTCAGCTTAGGATCCTGGGGTCCTGGGATCCAGCTGCCTTGGGCTCCCTGCTCAGCGGGGAGTCTGCTTCTTCTGCCCTTTATCCTGCTTGTGCTCTCACTCTTGCTCTCTTTCAAATAAATAAAATCTTTTTTTTTTAAGATTTTATTTATTCTATTTGACAGACAGAGATTACAAGTAGGCAGAGAAGCAGGCGGAGAGAGAGAGGAGGAAGCAGGCTCCCAGCCGAGCAGAGAGCCCGATGTGGGACTCGATCCCAGGACCCTGAGATCATGACCTGAGCCGAAGGCAGCGGCTTAACCCACTGAGCCACCCAGGCGCCCCAAATAAATAAAATCTTTAAAAAAAAAAAAAGAGGAAAAGAAAATTTCCTTTAGGAAAACTTGCTAGTAGAAATCTGTGTCTTGTAAGGATGCGGAGAAAGGGGAACCCTCCTACACTGTTGGTGGGAATGCGAGCTGGTGCAGCCACTCTGGAAAACAGCACGGAGGTTCCTCAAAAAGTTGAAAGTAGAGCTACCCTATGACCCAGCAATCACACTACTGGGTATTTACCCTAAAGATACAAACGTAGTGATCCGAAGGGGCACGTGCACTCAAATGTTTATAGCAGCAATGTCCACAATAGCCAAACAGAGGAATGGATAAAGAAGATGTGGGGTTGTGTGTGTGTGTGTGTGTGTGTGTGTTTAATGGAATACTATGCAGCCATCAAAAGAAATGAAATCTTGCCTTTTGTGACGACATGGATGGAACTAGAGGGTATTATGCTGAGCAAAATAAGTCAATAAATAAGAGGGTATTATGCTGAGCAAAATAAGTCAATCAGAGAAAGACAATTATCATATGATCTCCCTGATATGAGGAAGTTGAGAGGCAACATGGGGGGTTTGGGGGTAGGAAAGGAATCAATGAAACAAGATGGGATTGGGAGGGAGACAAACCATAAGAGACTCTTAATCTCACAAAACAAACTGAGGGTGGCTGGGCGGAGGGGGTTTGGGAGGGGGTTAGGGTTATGGACATTGGGGAGGGTATATGCTTGGTGAGTGCTGTGAAGTGTGTAAACTTGGCAATTCACAGACCTGTACTGCTGGGGCTAATAATACATTATATGTTAATAAAAAAAATTATAAAAAAAAGAAATCGTGTCTTAATTGTATTAACAGCTGTTGATGGACAGTGTATCCACTTCTTGGTTTATGAGAAGGAAATCTTTCTGAGTGCCTCCTCTGCACTAACCACTGTACTAGGAGTGAGTGAGATATAAAAATCTTATCTGAAAATCCACTTTCATTTTCTTCTAGTTGACAGTGGTCTTGGTGAACAAACTTAAATAATTGGGGGAGATTTACATAATTTAGATAATGATCTTTTTTTTTTTTTTTAAAGATTTTATTTATTTATTTTACAGAGAGAAATCACAAGTAGATGGAGAGGCAGGCAGAGAGAGAGAGAGGG
>NC_081565.1:80950390-81068761 GCF_022355385.1 Mustela nigripes | reverse complement strand
GATGCGGGGCTTGATCCCAGGACCCTGAGATCATGACCTGAGCCGAAGGCAGCGGCTTAACCCACTGAGCCACCCAGGCGTCCCTAGATAATGATCTTTTTTGAATGTTTGCCTGTTTCACTGTGTTGATGTGCCTTCACTTAATCTAAACATCACCCCTTTTGGGATGCTGCTCCCACCCACCCCACCCCTGTCCCATAGCAGGGGTCCCGTGGCATATATTCTAGTTCTCTCCTGTTCCTCAGACAATTTGTATTTTCTTTTTAACCCTAGAGGTGATTTTTTTAATTCTAGTTTTTAATCTAAGAATTCTGATCTCTTGGAGCCAGATGGTATTAGCCATGGAAATGTCCTAAAAGTGAATGCATAGTGAGAGGGTGAGCTGAAGGAGATTACTTCTCTCACTTTGAGTCATCAGTTATAGCTACTCAAGAGTAGGCTGGTTTACCTTCTGTACAAACAAAATTGCTTTTTTCTGACTCCCCTTTGCTAAAGGGAACACATGATGGGCTCCCACAGATCAGTTGATAGAATTGCCTTTTATGTTATGCTGTGTTCTCCCCATTTCAGAGAGTTTCTTAACCAGGGAAAAAGAAGCACTGCATCTGGACATTTTCAGTTCTTTTCTCTCTCTCATATTAATATCAGTGCAGGAATGGCAGATTTTATTGAGAAAAAAATTTAATATGAAACTAGTTTTTCTTAAATTATTTTCATTTGTATATTAGTAAGGCCTTTTATTTATATAATTATATTTCTTTGTGTCCTTATGTTTTAGAAATTCTTTTTTTTTTTTTTTAAAGATTTTATTTATTTATTTGACAGAGATCAGAAGCAGGCAGAGCAGCAGGCAGAGAGAGGAGGAAGCACCCTCCCTGCTGAGCCCAGAGTCCAATGCGGGCCTCGATCCCAGGACCCTGGGATCATGACCTGAGCTGAAGGCAGAGGCTTTAACCCACTGAGCCACCCAGGCACCCCTAGAAATTCTTTATTAAAAAACATAGCTGGGGATACGTAGGTGGCTTAGTAAGTTAAGCGTCTGACTCTTTTTTTTTTTTTTTAAGATATTATTTATTTATTTGACAGAGAGAAATCACAAGTAGATGGAGAGGCAGGCAGAGAGAGAGAGAGGGAAGCAGGCTCCCTGCTGAGCAGAGAGCCCGATGCGGGACTCAATCCCAGGACCCTGAGATCATGACCTGAGCCGAAGGCAGCGGCTTAACCCACTGAGCCACCCAGGCGCCCTTTACATTTTTTTCTGCTTTGAAATTATCATGTATTGGGACGCCTGGGTGGCTCAGTGGGTTAAGCAGCTGCCTTCGGCTCAGGTCATGATCCCAGCGTCCTGGGATCGAGTCCCACATTGGGCTCCTTGCTCGGCAGGGAGCCTGCTTCTCCCTCTGCCTCTGCCTGCCATTCTGTCTGCCTGTGCTCGCTCTCTTTCCCTCTCTCTGACAAATAAATAAAATCTTAAAAAAAAAAGAAACTATCATGTATTTAAAAGTGTTTTTCTCCCCATCTCTCCCATCTCCCTGCCTGTGATGTGTTGGGCTTCTTGAACCTGAAAAATCTTCAGTTCTGGAAGAGCCATTATCAGCTTTGCGCAGTGGCAGTATCGTAGCCAATGAGCCAATGAGGCGCGATTATTGCTAATTGGAAGAGCCATTATCTCTTTGAGTTTTGTATTTCCCCCGTACCCTTTACCATCTCCTTCAGGAAATCTGACTCGACACATTGTAAGACTTCCTTGATCTTAACTTTTCTTTAGGAGATCATACTTTTTAAATGCTTTTGGCTGTGTAGTTTCTTCATACCTGGCTTCCATTTACGGCCTTCAGCTGTGTGGCACGTGGTTCACTCCATTCTTTATCCCATTTCAGTTACATATTTTTATTTCTAAAGTTTTGTTTACTTTCTTCCCCCCAGATGTGCTTGATCATTTTTGATGTTTTTCTTTCAGTACACTTCCAGTTTCCCCTTTTAATTTCTTTTTAAACAATTTTTAAGCAATTTTATTTTAAAATTTAAATTCACTTAATTAACATATAATGTATTATTAGTTTCAGAGTGGGGGTTAGTGATTCATCAGTCTTATGTAATACCCAGTGTTTATTGTATCTCATGCCCTTCTTAATGGCCATCATCCAGTTACCTCTTTCCCACACTCCCCTCCCCTTATAACCTGCATTTTGTTTCCTATGGTTAAGAGTCTCTTATGGTTTATTTCCCTCTCTGATTTTGTCTTATTTTTTCTTCCCTTCCCCTATATTCATCTGTTCTGTTTCTTAAATTTCATATATCAGTGAGATCACAGGATAACTGTCTTTCTCTGATTGACTTACTTCCTTAAGCATAATACCCTCCAGTTCATCCACATCGGTGCAAAAGGCAATTTTTCATTTTTTTGATGACTGAGTAATATTCCTGTGTGTGTGTGTGTGTGTGTGTGTGTGTGTGTGTTTGTATACACCACCTCTTCTTTATACATTCATCTTTCGATGGACATCTCTGTTCTTTCTACAGTTTGGCTATTGTGGACACTGCTGCTATAAACATTAGGGTGCAGATGCCCTTTTGGATCACAACATTTAAATCTTTGGAATAAATATCCAGTAATGCAATTGCTGGGTCACAGAGTAGCTCTATTTTCAACTTTCTGAGGAACCGCCATCCTGTTTTCCAGAGTGGCTGCACCAGCTTGCATTCCTGAGAAAGAGGGTTCTCCTTTCTCCATATCCTCGCTGACATTTGTCATTTCCTGACTTGTTAATTTTAGCCATTCTGACTGGTGTGAGGTCATATGTCATTGTGGTTTTGATTTGTTTTTCCCTGATGCTGAGTGATGTTGAACATTTTTTCATGTGTCTGTTGGCCATTTGTACATCTTCTGGAGAAATGTCTTCTGCCCGTTTCTTGGTTGGATTATTTGTTCTTTGGGTATTGAGTTTGAGAAGTTCTTTATAGGCTTTTGGATACTAGCCCTTTATCTGATAAGACATGTGTAAAGATCTTCTCCCATTCTGTTTGTTGTCTTTTGGTTTTGTGGACTGTTTTCCTTTGCTGTGCAGAAGCTTTTTGTCTTGATGAAGTCCCAAAAGTTCATTTTTTGCCTTTGTTTCCTTTGCCTTTGGAGATGTGTCTAGCAAGAAGTTTCTGTAGCCGAGGTCTCAGAGATTGCTGCTGGTGTTCTCCTCTGGGATTCTGATGGATTCCTATCTTGCATTTAGGTTTTTTCATCCATTTTGAGTCTATTTTTGTGTATGGTGTAAGGAAGTGGTCCGGTTTCATTCTTCTGCATGTGGCTGTCCAGTTTTCCCAACACCATTTGTTGAGGAGACTGTCTTTTTTCTATTGGGTATTCTTTCCTGCTTTGTCAATGGTTAGTTGATCATAGACAGAGTTGAGGGTGCACTTCTGGGTTCTCTATTCTGTTTCATTGATTTATGTATCTAAACAATATTTTTTTTAAAAGATTTTATTTAATTGAGAGAGAGAGAGAGGCAGACTTCCTGCAGAGCAGAGAGCCCAATGCAGGGCTGAATCCCAGGACCCCAAGATCATGACCTGAGCCAAAGGCAGATACTTAACTGACTAAGCCACCGAGACACCCTGTCTCCTTTTAATTTCTTATGATAACTTCATACTGTACCTACATCTCTTGAGTCTGTGACTGATCTTTCCAATATTTACAGTCTTTGACTCTGCAGTTTTCTTTTTCTTTCAGCTGTCACTCACGGTAACTTGTTATGTGTGTATGCATTCAAACTGTGAACTCATGGTTCTCAGATACTTCCCTGGGGGATTCTCTGAAACCTGTGCTTTAGTATGTTCCTTGGAGAGAATTTGCATTTGCCTCTGTGTACCTGTGTGGCATTATCATGCAAAACCACTTTGAGTGTGTTCTGAGGAGGTGTGGCCGCATTTGTATTAAGAATTGTAGTCCTGGGGCACCTGGGTGGCTCAGTGGGTTAAGCCTCTGCCTTTGGCTTAGGTCATGATCCCAGGGTCCTGGGATCGAGCCCCACATCGGGCTCTCTGCTCTGCAGGGAGCCTGCTTCCTCCTCTTTCTCTGCCTGCCTCTCTGCCTACTTGTGATCTCTGTCAGATAAATAAAGAAAAAATCTTTAAAAAAAAAAAAAGAATTGTAGTCCTGGTATGCCTGAGTGGCTCAGTCGGTTAAGTAGCTGCCTTTGCATTGGGTCACGATCTCAGCATCCTGGCATCAAGTCCCACAGTGGGTTCCTTGCTCCGCAGGGAGCCTGCTTCTTCCTCTGCCTCTGCCTGCCTGTACTTTCTATCTCTCTGACAAATAAATAAAATCTTAAAAAAAAAAAAAGAGTTGTAGTCCTAAACTTGTTTGAGTACAGGTGTGTTGATAGGAATTCTCTAGGGAGATATTTTTAGTTATTTCCACTCTGCTCAGAGTCAAGGATGAGCAAGGCATGGGTCCCTGCCATCTCCATGAGCCTAATGATATTTTTTCCCCTATGCATCCAGTCCGATCTAATCTCCGCCCTGTTTGGGTCCTACATTTTATCTCTCTTTCTGGCCTCCTGTTTAAATGCCTGTTTCAGTGCTGGTTTTTCTCTCTGGCTTTGAGCTTTCTTGGTATTTCTACTTTAAGGATTTCTCTTCAAAGTCAGCCTGCATTTAAAGGGTTATTATTAGTATTTTTCAACTGATAGCTACCATTTTCAGGCTTTCATGGACATCTGTTTTGGAATATTGTCAGAAACTCAAGCCTCCATCAACTTATGCAGGCATTTTCCTCTTTTCACATCTGGCAGTATTGATGGATAAGAGGATACCCAGTTGGGCACTCTTTGAGGAGGCTAAGGATTCCTTTAGACATAAAAATGTGCAAAATTTGCCTAAGAGATCACCCTTGACAGGAAGGGAGGGAACAGTGGTTAAAAAAAATAATAATAATAAAATAAAATAAAAATAACTGTTCGACTCTTGGTTTTGACTCAGATCATGATCTCAGGATTGTAAGATCCAGCTTGGGCTCTGCACTCCATTGAGTCAGCTTCAGATTCTCTCTCCCTCTCCCTTGGCTCATCCCTCCCCACCTCCTGTATATGTGCTCGCTCTCAAATAAGTAAATAAATAAATCTTTTAAAAAATATATATGTTTGAAACTCTAGATTTCAGGGCGCCTGGGTAGTGTAGTGGGTTAAATGTCCAATTGCTGATTTCATCTCAGATCGTGATCTCAGGGTCACAAGATGGAGCCCCGAATTGGGCTTTGAACTCAGCAGAGTCTCCTTGGGATTCTGTCTTCCTCTCCTTCTCTCCCCTTCCCTCTGCCTGTCTCCCTGCCTCTGTATGCTGGCTCTCTCCCTCAAGTAAATAAATATGTCTTAAAAAAAAAAAAAAGAAAAGAAACTCTAGATTTTTTTTTTTTTTTGAGGGATTTTATAATGGTTGTTTTGGAGTGGTGATAGTAAAAAAGCTCAACACTTAATATTTATATATCTCTTATTATGTATTTCACTAATTTTCCAGTATTATTAAGACTGCCATTGGACTGAAGGAATGTGAAAAATAGGTAATACGGTGTTCCTAAAAGCTACCACGTCTTTTTGGTTTGTGGAATGTAGGAACTGGACTTTATATTGAGACAGTCTCATTTCTAGCTTTATTTCTAGCATTGAAATGTTTGTGGTTTTAATCAAATTGGTCTTACTGTTTTAAAACAGGCTCCAGGCATGGAAGAACTGATATGGGAACAGTACACGGTGACCCTACAAAAGGTGAGTGCTGTGCAATACATGGCTACAGTTGTGTCCTTGAGTTCGCAGGTCATGGATCTTACTCATTTTTGCCCAAGTATAGTTTTTGCCCCTTATGGTGGATGATGCATTGTAGCTGGCAGTAATTACTACATTATCAAAAAGATTTGCACGTTACGATTTTTTGGTTAAGGTCTGTGTACTAGAAAATCATAGAGGTTGTTTAGTGCATTCACTTATCTCCAGACAAAACAGGTTATGGAAAAAAGAGAGAAAAGGAGCGGAGAAATGGAAATAACCTGCACTGCTTAAGGATGTTGAGGTAGCTTCTACAACTTTTATAGCTTTTTTTTTAAAGATTTTTATTCATTTATTTGACAGAGAGTGCACCCAGGCAGGGGGGGGACAGCAGGCAGAGGGAGAGGGAGAAGATCCCCGCCGAGCGGAGAGCCCAAAGCAGGGCACCGTCCCAGGACCCTGGGATCATGACCTGAGCTGGAGGCAAACGCTTCACTGAATGAGCCACCCAGGCGCCCCAATTTTTTTTTTTAAGTTATTCATTTGAGGGGTGGTGGGGAGAGCACACACATAAGTAGGGGCTGGAGCAGGGAGAGGGAGAGGGAGAAGCGGATTCCACTAAGCAGGGAGCCTGACACAGTTCCATCCCAGGACTCCAGGATCATGACCTGAGCTGAAGGCAGGTGCTGAACCATCTGAGCCACCCAGGTGCTCCAGGTACCCCAACTCTTATCATTATAATTGTAACACATGAAGTCCAAACTGAATTTTGGAACATTGGTTTAGCAGTCAGGAGACATGGGTTGTCTATTCCTTGCCCAATTCATGATCATATTAAGAGGTGCTGACTTAATCAGATTTAAAAAAAAATCCTCCCCTCTTGCCCATGGGATTGAAAGTAGTAGTATCAGAAATAAATTATTTCGGGGCGCTGGGGTGGCTCAGTGGGTTGAAGCCTCTGCTTTCAGCTCAGGTCATGATCCCAGAGTCCTGGGATCGAGCACGCATTGGGTTCTCTGCTCAGCAGGGAACCTGCTTTCCTTCCTCTGTCTCTGCCTGCCTCTCTGCCTACTTGTGATCTCTGTCAAATAAATTAAAAAAAAATTAAAATAAAATGAAATAAATGTATTTCACTTAATTATGAGTTATTTCACAGCTACTGTTCCTCTTGAGTAAATGAGGTCATACAAACAGTTTTTGTACATGGAGTCTAGCACACAGTAGTTGCTTAATAAGTGTTGGCTCTGTTCCTTTTTATTCTTCTGACAGCAGTCTGAGGTAGGCACGATAGGTGTTAGTCCTACTCGAAACAAGCACAGCCACCCAGAGTTGGTGTGGGATCTGTGTGCGCCTGGGCTGACCTGACCAGTCCTGAGGTCTTCCTCCGTCAGCTGCCCTGGTCAGCATCCCTGTGACTTTTGTGGACTCTGCTGGGATCTTAGTACTCCTCTGAATCCCTCCAGGCTCTGGACTGTAAGTCCCTAGAGGGGCTGTAAGTTCCTCAGAGGGAGAGTTTTCCTTAGAACCGTGAACTTTTCAAACCCTGACTTTGGTGAAAAGTTAATTCCTGTATACATGAATTAAATTAATCCTGGTAGGAAAAAACCCAGATCAGTGCTTAGGTGCCCAGACTTTCAGAGCAGTGACTCCCCCCTTGAGTTTTACTTTTTAACCTTAGTCCTCTTCTGACTCTTCTCTGCACCCTGCCACCAGCATTTCACATGCCCCTTTCAGGGGCGAAGGTGAGAAACATTTTAGGACTAGTATAGGGATGGAGCTACCTCTGTATAAAACAGCTACCCAGGTGATGGTGCTGCCCCATCTGAAGACACGTAATTAAGGGACAGTCGGCTAGCCTGTTTGGTATTGCTAATTGTTTGTCTCTAGTTGGCACAGTGGGTCCCATGTGGGAAATCTTCCATGGCGGGGTAGGGGCGGGAAGACATAACTTTGTTTTATTCTCTGAGTACATGTCTATATAAGCAACCTTGATTTATAATTAAAATAACATCTAGCCATTTCATCTAGATGAAACCTAGGGAGCTTAGCTTTATTAAAGGTTTTATTTTTAAGTAATCCCTGCACCCAACCTGGAGTTTGAACTCACAGCCCCAAGTTTAAGAGTCACATGTTCCACTGACTGAGCCAGCCAAGTACCCAGGGAGCTTAGCTTTTTTAAACAGTGAAATGGGTTAGGGTTATGTATTAAGTGGGTTCTCTGCTCTGCATTTCTAGACCAATCATGATGTAATTCATCTAGACTTTCTGTCTTACTTTCATGCAGGAAGGAGTTTAATGCTTTGCTCTCTCAGAAGGCCTTAAAACCAAGTTTATCTTCAGAATTTACTTTATCTTTAAAATCCGTTCACTTTTTTGGTCATCCTATGTTAAAATGAAACCACAGTTCACCTAACTTGAAAGTTCAAGGTATACTTTAAAAATGGGGTTTTAGCACAGGTACACTTGTGACCGATGCTGTCCCAGCTCAGGCCGGGATATGAGAACAGTGTGACTGGTGATTTGAAAAGCACATCCTGGTGTGGACAGAAGATGTTATTTCCCATCCCCTGCCAGCTTCTACTGATAACTCCAGTCTGTACTATCCATCTTTTACGGCTTTTCGCAAGACTATTTCTTTTATTTTTTTATTTTATTTTTTTAAGATTTTTATTTATTTATTTGACAGAGAGAGATCACAAGTAGGCAGAGACGCAGGCAGAGAGAGAGAGAGGAGGAAGCAGGCTCCCTGCTGAGCAGAGAGCCCGATGCGGGACTCAATCCCAGGACCCTGAGATCATGACCTGAGCCGAAGGCAGCGGCTTAACCCACTGAGCCACCCAGGCGCCCAAGACTGTTTCTTTTAGATGAGGAATTTCCGTTTATAAGCCTGTCAGCCGACCATGATGCTGCTTTATTTCGTTTCTCATTTGTTTCTGTAAGCCTCTGTTCCTGAGCTGCCTCTGGTTATTGGTCTGACCTTTCTTTTATTGAGTGCTTATAATAAATCCTAAAAGCCACTTATGGCAGAGGGATTTTTAAAAAAATTTTTCTTTTAACTCCAATGAACAGGATTCCAAAAGAGGATTTGGAATTGCAGTGTCTGGAGGCAGAGACAACCCCCACTTTGAAAATGGAGAAACGTCAATCGTCATTTCAGACGTGCTCCCCGGCGGGCCCGCTGATGGGCTGCTTCAGTGAGTGTCCTTGTGTCCCAGCCACAGCCGCTGCCGGCCCCGATGGTTGGGTCTAGACAGGGTGCTTGGCTGGAGGCGGCGTGGGGGGGACGGGGTGGTGGCGGCGTGCACTTAAAAAAAAAAGGAGTTTTTACATAAATTGAAAAGTTTTAGGAGAGCGGGGCAGGGGAATGGGGTAATGGGGTGATGGACATTAAGGAGGGCATGTGATATAGTAAGCACAGGGTATGATATAAGACTGGTGAACTGCTGAACTCTCTACCTCTGAAACTAATAATACACTACATGCTAATTAACTGAATTTATATTTTAAAAATCATTAAAAGAAAAAAAGAAAAGTCTTTAAGCAAGAATTGATACTGGGACACTCCATGTTTTAACAATCCCTGAACCTTTGGAAATATCCACACTTTGGAGGGAGGAGAGCAGTCATTTACACACGGAAATGGTTATAACGGACCCAGCTGTCATTCCTAGGCTTAGGAGTCATTTCTGAATCTGAAGTACAAAATCAGCATGCTTTCCCTCCTACCCTCATCACTTTGTGTTTATTTCACCTTATCATTCATTCAGAATTCAGTGAGGATACTTTGGCCTAATGATGATCTGATTTGTAAGAGGAATGTGGAAATTGGGAAGATTTAGTACATGAAAACACAGATTTTCCAATTTCCAGCCTTCTGGTCTGAACAGATGACACCATTTTAAAAGATGCATATCTGAATTCCCTCCAGATAATTTCTCAGGGCAGAAGCTTAAATTAATAATATGACTGCCTTGGCTAGAGAGCTCAGAAGTTTAGGTTCTGTTGGCATTCCACGTCTTTATGGTCATATCTAAGTCAGCAGTCTTTCATGCAGAGAGCAGTGTAGAATTAAAAAATAATTTTTGGGATGAGGTAAGAAGTTTTGAATGACCTCAAAATTTCTTTGATAATCAGAGGCAAACTCCTGATCTCTTCCCCTCCCCTGAAAAACACAGGTGGATATCAGCCTGCTTTGGGGGCTATTGGTAGACTTCCTGAAGCCCACCGTGCACCTTCGGGGGGGGAGGGCCTGGTGCAGAAGTTCCTTTTGTGCCTAGACCTTGCCACTGCTTGAGTGCCTCCTGGAGGAGCCCTTTGGTGGGGGGGTCATCCCCTGCTGGTTTCCAGTAGACAGTGTCAAAAGTGGGCTGAGCCGCTCATGAGTTCCCTCCTGGGAAGGGCTCACACTGAGTTGACTGACTGAGCCTTAGGAATAATCAGGCACTGAGTCCTTTAAGCGTTTGGGGTCAATTTGCTGCTTCTGTGTGTTCCTAAATAAGTGATTTACAGCGAATAGATGGGAGTTTTTCAGGTCTTGTTTTTATTTTTTGTTTGCAGAGAAAATGACAGGGTGGTCATGGTTAATGGCACCCCCATGGAGGATGTGCTCCATTCATTTGCTGTTCAGCAGCTGAGAAAGAGTGGGAAGATCGCTGCCATTGTAAGCCCTGGTTGTTTTCAGCTTGCCCTAATAGCGTCTGGTTTTTATGCTCAGAGGAAAATTACCACTTGCTTGTAAGGGCTTGACAGAATTACATAATTTAGGGACTGCTAATTTCTTGCTTCCTCTACTTTGGGGTGACGTTATGGATGATACAAAGATGTAAGTAAGCTCTCCCTGCCTTTTCCTCATCCTTTTCCTAACTTTCAGTGATTCTCTTATCTCAGGAACCAGATTAGACAATCCTAAGAGAACTAACTAGACTGAGCGAGAACATTTGTAAGACAGCGTTTATATAGAAAATATATTCCAGCTCAAAAACCCATTTGTAAAGGCCCAAACAAGAACTGTCATGTTTTAATGAACTAGACTGTCCTAGGAGATAACTGGCAGTCTGTAGCATTCATTCGTTTGCTCACTCATTCATTCAGCAAACACTGGATGAGAATCAGCTTTGAGCCAGATGCCTCCTGAGCCTGAGCAAGGGGTGCTTACTCCAGCCAGGCAAATGGACACTTACAGCGAAAATTGAAATACAGTATGTTTAAAGGCAGTGCTGGGGGGAGGTACCGGGTATGCGGTTATTTTTCTTTTCCCCCAATGATACATTATGGAATTTTCAAACAGAAGTTCACAGATTAGTGTAATAAACAGTATATCTTGTACAGTATTAATATTCTACCATCTTCACTCAATTTTTCTATGTATACAAATGCATATTTTTAGTGAACCATTTGAAAGAAAGTTACAGACATGACAGTGTCAATCCTACACACTTCAGTGCACATCTCCTAAATAAGAACATTCTTCTACATCACTAGAACACTGTATCATCCTATCTAAGGAAATTAACAGTGACTTTAAAGTATCATCTAATATCCAGTCCACATCCCAAGACATGTTTGATAAGATTTTTATTCCCCATCCAGAATCCAATCAGAGCTCATCACTGCACTGGGTCCTTATCTTTTCAGTGCCTTTTAATCTAGAAGGGTCCTTACCTCCCCCCCCTCCCCCATGACATTGACTTCTGGATGAATCTAGGCAGTTTTATCTAGAATGTCTCGATTTCTGGAGGTTTTTAACTTAGGGATTTACAGTTCCTTGATGCTATTGAGTATAGAAGCAGATTTTTGGAGGCACTGTGTTTAGTTATACTCATTGTCTTATTCTCAACCCTGTGAGGTATTTTTCCCCCCAAGGAACCAGAGGCTTAGTGAGTCGAGAGGGACAGAGAGTTACTAAAAGGAGAACCAGACTGGGCTCTTAGCCACTGCATTCTCTGTATTTAATTGTCCTTGTCCTGCATCCCCGCTGTTTGGGTGACAGGTGGTCAAGAGGCCCCGGAAGGTCCAGCTGGCCCCGCCCCAGGGCAGCCCACCCATCGATGAAGATGACCGTGCTTTTGAGGTGATGGACGAGTTTGATGGCAGAAGTGCCCGCAGCGGGTACAGCGAGAGGAGCCGGCGCAGCAGCCACGGAGGGCGCAGCCGCAGCTGGGAGGACAGCCCGGAGAGGGGGCGTCCCCACGAGCGGGTGCGGAGCCGGGAGCGCGAGCGCGAGCGCAGCCGTGGCCGGAGCCTGGAGCGGGGTTTGGACGACGACGACTACCGGCGGGCCCGAGAGCGCAGCCGTGGCCGGAGCCTGGAGCGGGGTTTGGACCACGATGACTACGGGCGGGCGCGAGAGCGCAGCCTCGGCCGGGGCACTGACCGGGCCTATGACCACTATGACCAGGCCTACGACCGGGGCTATGACCGTGGCTATGACCGCACCTACAGCCCAGAGGCAGAGTATGGCCGCAGGGCCCAGCCCGATGCCCGGTACTCGGCGCCCCGGAGCCGCAGCCGCGAGCACTTGCATTCCCGCAGCCCCAGCCCTGAGCTGAGGGGGCGGCCAGACCACGCAGGCCAGTCCGACTCGGACAGGCCCATCGGGGTCCTTCTGATGAAAAGCAAAGCAAACGAAGGTAGGCGTGCTCGAGGAGGAAAAGCACCGTTACAACAGCTAACTCTTACGTGGCACTTCCTGTGTGCCACGCACTGACCCAAAGGCTTTGCACCGATTGGTTCATTTCTTCCTTATGACCACCTCGTGTGGGAGTTTCTTACATCTTCATTACATAGACAGGGAAAGTGAGGCACAGAAACCTTCATTAACTTGCACAAAGCTATCAGTAATGGCAGAGCCAGGCTGCTGAAATGAACCTTTAACTCCTAGGCCGGGGTTCTCAAAGCAGCTTAAGCACCGCCTTGTAGTAAATGCAGATTCTCGGGCCCCAACTCGGGCCCCACAGAACCAGAAACCCTGGGGAGAGCCCTTGGAGTCTGTGTTAGCAAGCTCTCCTGGTGAGCCTGGTGTGTTTTAAGTGGTGAAACCATGGGAGTAGATAGGACTCTAGCTGATCTTGAGTTTTGGCCTATGCTGTCCTCACCGGAACTCTGTGTGGAGGTAGGAGACTTCCTTCCTACCTGTTGTGTACAGTGGGGAGGACCACAGGGCAGAGAGGTTTTGGCATGCCCACAGATGAGGTGGGCCCTAGCCCAGGCTGCTTGTCCCACGATGCATTGCTGGGAGCACCTGCATACCTTTCATTTCATCCAAAATTCAATAAAGCCCCATGTGGCAGCTAGAGAAGCCAGTGGTACCTGTAGTTTAGGTGACGATCTAAATTCCAAGATGGGAAGTGACTTGCTTGGATCTTGAAGCCAGTAGATGTGTGGCAGAGCCAGAACTTGAATCCCATCTCCTGGAAGCAGATGATCGGAAACACGAAGGTGAATGAACAGGGCTTTAGGACCAGTGCAGAGGTATTCCTTACATCACTGCTTGGTTCTGACTTTTTAAATTACTTGGAACCTATCTCTTATCTCCTTCTGTTCCCTAATTCTTCCAAGACGAAAAGAAGAGCACCCCAGAATGCAGAGGGAACTTCTTGCCCTTTAGGTTGGGAACTTGGATTTCAAATGGCTTGTTTGAGGAAACAAAGGGAAAGGGTTTATTTTTTTACTTCTAGTGGAACACAAGGTCGAATGATAGAACTAGATGCCCATCACAATACGTGAATAACACAGGGACGTGAGTAACGGGGTACGTAGAGACCAGTCCCAGAAGACAAAGGAGAAATAGAGATTGCACTATCAGTAAGTAATGTGCATCTTAGGAGGTTTAAGGATTCTATAGAATCTTTATAACCACTGGTAATGACATACTAATTCATCAGCTCCCAGGAACTATACAGTAGAAATAGCTCTGCTCCCAGACTGAAGGGTGGACTGTATAGAAATTTTGGGAATGACTTGGCACGAGACCTCCTTCAGAGAGCCCTGATGCACATTCTATAGGACTTGTACCCCAGGCTTTTGAGTTAACCCAAGACAATGCTTTTCAAACTTTCCTCTTCCCCTTTCTCCTCCTCGCCTCTCCCCTTCTTTCTCTTTTCCTCTCCTTCCGCCATAGAAAGCCCCACATTTTGCAACAGTCATGGATGTACCTCCCTATCAAAAACTGGAACAAGCTTTTCATGGAACAGAACTTATTCTGTGTGATGCGTTCTGAGAGTTTCCATTACATTAAATTTTTAAAATGCTGTTCATGACTTATTGAATTGATTTTAAGACTCACTAATGAGTTGTAAACCACAATTTGAAAAGATCTTTACTGTTGTAGGAGATTGCCCAAGTCATGCCTGGTCTTAGTAATACTATCAAGGATAAAAGGGGCTTACATACCTTTGTTGAGATAAAATTTTACTCCTCCTGGATCATTTTATTATTTAAACTTGGAATTCATTGGGGGAATAAAGTTCCTTTTTTTTTTTTTTTTTTTTTTTTTAAGGTTTTTGGCCACTGTTTGCTAGGATTGCACAGTAATTTAGCTATCACCGGCTAGGGCTGCACAAAAATTAATCTTTAAAGAAATCTAGCAGTAGGCAAGACTTATTTTGACTAGGAAAAATATGATCCGTTTATATAGCCTGCTGCTACATTTCATGGGCACCAGACAGCTTTGCTGGTAAATGTCTTAGAAACTGCTCAAGTTTTTTTTTTTCTCCATTTAAGAGATGCCCTCAAAATACACCAGTTAACAACCTATTTGCAACTCTACAGTAAGACTGCAGCTTTTAAGAGGATAGAGGAATTGTTGAGTTTCCTTCTGACTCTTGGTTTTGGCTCAGGTCATGATTTCTCAGTCCTGGGATGGAGCCCTGTGTTGGGCTCTGTGCTTAGTGCAGAGTCTGCTTCAGATTTTCTTTCCTTCTCCTTCCTGCTCACTCACTCTCTCAAATAAATAAATAAATAAAAATAGAATCTTTAAATTATATTATTGTGGCTGCTAGGTGGCTCAGTCAGTGAGGCATCTGCCTTCAGCTCAGGTCATGATTTCAGGGTCCTGGGATTGAGCCCGACATCAGGCTCCTTGCTCAGTGGGGTGTCTGCTATTCCCTCTGCCTCCCACTGTTTGTGCTCATTCTCTCCCTCCCTCAAAGAAAATAAAAAAAAAAATAGTTGTATCATTATATTGTAAACCTGAAGCTAATATAACATTGCATGTTAATTATAGTTGAATAAAAAAATGTGTCTTTAAATTTACTTCATAACTTTTCTAAATGGTAGAGAGTTACTTTGTTTTGGAATTAAAAGATTTTGAGTCCAGAACAATAATAATAAAATTTGAATGTGCGTCTTTTAAAACCTGCTAGGTTGTGGTACCTTCCTAAAATAACCCAACATTTATCCTAAAGTTAGGTATTTTTACAAGTTTCATAAGTAAAATTAGAAGAGTCTGAATAGTATTTAAAATACTTTAAAATACGCATACTTAAAATAGAGTGTGTTTTCTTTTAAGAGCAATTCAGATTTCATAAACCCCCAGAATACGCTAGTTTTAGTTAAAAACTTTATTGCTTTGCTTGGTTTAATGACTCTTTCCCTTTGCACAATGAAATTTTTTCAGTGCAAACCCCACACGTCTCATGCTTACACATGAAGGGAATACTATTGGCAGTGTCTTCCTGTAGGCAACAGGGCTGTCAGCAGAACATGTTTACTGAAATGTACTGAATTATTTTTTTTTGTTGTTCCCAATTTAATGTTAAGTGTTAATTTTAGAGCAGATACTCATAGCCTTTACCTAGTTTTTCCATTTGCTAACATTTTGCCACATTTGTTTTCTTTCTCCTTTTTTCCCCTTTCTTCTTCTCCTTTCCCACACTACTACTGTCTCTCCGTGGTTTTTTTGGAACTGCTTGAAAGTAAGTTGCAAGGATGGCCCTTTACTGCTAAATATTTCAACAGGTATCTCCAGAGGATACATTCTCCTACATAACTCTAATGCCATTACTGGTTCTTCTTCTTCTTCTTTTTTTTTTTTTTTTTAAGATTTTATTTATTTATTTGACAGTCAGAGATCACAAGTAGGCAGTGAGGCAGGCAGAGAGAAAGGAAGGGAAGCAGATTCCCTGCTGAGCAGAGACTGATGTGGGGCTCAGTCCCAGGACCCTGGAATGATGACCTGAGCTGAAGGCAGCGGCTTAGCCCACTGAGCCAACCAGGTGCCCCCCATTACCGGTTTAAGAAAATTAACATTAATATCCCTTTTAATATACTGTAGTACGGCTCATTTTGAAGTTGCTTCAAAATACGTAACTGCCACCCCCCGCTTCCCCGTCCCATTCTGGATCGAGGATCTAGTAAAAGTTCATGCATCACATTTGGTTTTTATATTGTTTTAACTCTAGAACAATCCCTCTGTCTCTTATTTTTTATGACACTAATTTTTTCAGTGAGTCCAGGCTAGTTGTCCTACAGGATGTCCCACAGGCAAAAATCAGTTTTTCATAAATATTTTTAAATTGACCTAAAAACCAGACTAAATATTCTGAACAAGTGGATGAAATATGTATGTTTGTCCCCTAGAATACGGTCTTCGGCTCGGGAGTCAGATCTTCATAAAGGAAATGACCAGAACTGGTCTGGCAACTAAGGACGGCAACCTGCATGAAGGAGACATAATTCTCAAGGTGGGAGTACGAGGGGAGAAGACAACTGAATTCATGTTTGGCTCTCTAGTCCAAATTTCACATCTGAGTGCTGACATAGTGAAATTTGGTTGAGATGGGAGAAAGTAAGACAAAAGCGGGGAGGGGCCAGTAAGGGGAGATTTTTATCACAAAAAGCAGACATGGAGATTTTTAATACTGTAGTGTCAGTTAAAAAAAAAAAACAACAACAAAACTCAATGAATTCCTTCTTCTTCCCCATTTATTTAAAGTTTAAGCTCCTATTCCCTAAACTAAGGAAAGATGAGGGGAGAGCTGATAGTATTGATTGCTGAATGTTTTTGTTTTTGTTTTTGTTTTTTTTAAAGATTTTATTTATTTATTTGACAGAGAGAAATTACAAGTACACTGAGAGGCAGGCAGAGAGAGAGAGAGAAGGAAGCAGGCTCCCTGCTGAGCAGAGAGCCCGATGCGGGACTCGATCCCAGGACCCCGAGATCATGACCTGAGCCGAAGGCAGCGGCTTAACCCACTGAGCCACCCAGGCGCCCCAATTGCTGAATGTTTAATATAAGTTTCTATAAACCTCTCTAGTCAGGAAACATGTTCCAGTAGTAAACCAATCCACTGTCTTGAGCTTGTCTTATTTACTCTGCTAAATAAATTAGCACAGTAACTTCAGTACACCATAGTTCTCTTATGCCTGTATTTGGGATCCAGCTGTACAGGGTCATATTTAATTTGAAGGATACTTCATTTTTATTTAGTCAGTCATCCTAAAGCCCATGTCTGTTTGAGTAACTAAGCAGAAGACTTTACACTTTTAGAAGGGGAAAATAAAAACTTCCTGTTTCACTGTGCTGTGTGTAGTTGTATTGCATGTAACATGATTGTTATTCATGAACACAGATAAATGGAACCGTAACTGAGAACATGTCTTTAACGGACGCTCGAAAACTGATAGAGAAGTCAAGAGGAAAACTTCAGCTGGTGGTGTTGAGAGACAGCAAGCAAACGCTCATCAACATCCCATCGTTAAATGACAGTGACTCAGAAATAGAAGGTAAAGAAGGGGGAGGCAGTGAGCTTAGCTGGAAGCAAGGAAGGCTGTTGCTTTTCCAACTCAGTTTAGCATAGCCATCCAGCTGGAAGCTAAATTTTCAACAAAAGCTTCTCTTTTAAACTTTAATTCCAGTAAATGGTGGCTGATTTCTTGTTAAAGTGTCTGTTGAGATTAGTTTCCCAATAAGACATTTGGATGCACTCATGAACTTCCCAGTGGACTCTGATTTAGGCCACTGAAAATGAAACTTATTAGTAAAAAATGTATGTATGAGTGGTTCAAAGACCTAACCACACCCATTTGTAAATTGTTCATTCTTGCACTTTCTTGTAGATTTTTAAAAAGTAGATATGAATATTTCCAACAAAGAGAGGGTCATATGGAAGAGCTAAAACTAGGTAGACATTATAGTAAAGAATTGATCAGAATGGCTGAATATTATGGTATTCATTGATTAGCAGTCTGTATCACCTCATCTGTCTTAGGAGGCAGTATTCATTTCTTGAATATGAATTATACATGGGGTAACATTTTAACTATGTATAAATTACCAATAAAAATAAGTAGGCATAAAAAAAATAACTAGGATGATACTTCCTAACTAATTATCTGGTACTACCTTCATGCAGTAGAGTTTAGAAAATAGTAAGTTCTCAAGTTTGAAGACAGCTGTGTTGATTTTTTAAAGAATTACTTAATAAAATCTGAAGGCTTAGTTTAGTTTCCATTATATCAAAAGTCTAATCATTTGGTTACTGCTGTGGATGCAGTGCAGGAAGACAGCATGAGAAATAATCCCAGCATGCTAGGTGCTTATAGTTACTTCCTTGCTATTCCAAGCTTTAGCCCACCAGCTCCATGACCATCCAGGAGCTTGCTAGAAACACAGAATCGCAGGTCCTGCCCCAGAACAGCTACATTCGAATTCAGATCCCAGGTGACTGACATGCACATTCAAGTTTGAGAAACACTGTTCTGTGTGGTTAAAAATGAGTGTATACATATATGGTCCAGTAATAGATTTTGATTTCCCAGTAGCAGCTTTGAAGGAAAGTGTAACGAAAGAGGAACATAAAATTCTGAATTTGGCTTCCTCTTTATTAATTAATGCCTTTCCCTTTAGAGACTTAGATTTTCTTCAAGGGAAGACTGCTAGACTAATGGCACAGTTTCTGCCTGCCTCTTTTCCATTTCCCATGTTGCCTTACCCAGAGAATAGTATCATTTCTGGTACAGTTCTTAAATATTTTAGTAAGAAGTCTTTTCTTATTTTTGAAACCAGATATCTCAGAAATAGAGTCAAACCGATCATTTTCTCCAGAGGAGAGACGGCAGCAGTATTCTGATTATGACTATCATTCCTCAAATGAAAAGCTGAAGGAAAGGCCAAAGTAAGATGATGTATATTTTCCCTCACACGCGACCTCATGAGTGTACACATATGCATATCTGAAGTGACATTATGAGACATTAACGTGATGTGTGCTTAAGTTCAAGAGAGGACATGCAGAACAGATGGTCCAGGATGGGCGCCACACCCACTCCCTTCAAGGCCATGGGGGATACTGCAGCTGCGGTTGGCACAGAGAACAGCAAGGAACCCAGATACCAAGAGGAACCACCAGGTGAAGGTCCTTTTAAACGTGTTCAAAGTGTATGCTTGGTAATTCCAGAGGATGGCCAGAAGGAGAGACAAACTTTAAAAAATCATTCTTATACATGGAAGAGTAGTAAAAAACATTTTTAATAGTAAAAAAACAAAGAATAACAGCCCTTTCCATATTCTAACGGATTGGCCACATTTTGTTGTATTTAATTAGTTATGGTCCTTGTGTCATCCCTGATCTCAACCCAGACTGCTCTGCTCTTAATACTCTTGACAGCACATGTGTGCGTTTCTTCCCCTGCTCAGCTACCAATTCTCAGATTCTCCAGACACTAAGTGGTTGTCTGTTCAAGTCAGTTCTGGCACTGACTGCCCAGAACTAGTGCACAGCCTGCAGGTGAGCGACTCAGTCCAGTAAGATGCTTCCATTTCAGACACCACTCCCGTTCCCAGGAGCCCCCCATACTTCTGTCGAGCTGGATCTGAACGGAGGGCTCCCACTGCCCTTCCTCACTCAGGTGTGATAACTTGCTAGGCTGGCTCAGAGAACTCAGGAAAGCCGTTTACTTACTATTACCAGTTCTTATAAAGGATACAACTGAAGAACAGCCAAATGGAAGCAAGGTATAAGGCAAGGGGCGCAGGGCTGCCGAGTCCTCTCCAGGTGTACCACCGTTCCCGGTGTCGCGATGTGTTCACCAATCCTGAAGCATTCCAGTCTCCACGGTTGATGGATTTTTATGGAGTCTCTGTCATGTGCAATGATCAGTCACTGCCTCAGTCTCCAACCCCCGTCCCCTCCCAGATGGTGGGGAGGTAGGCTGAAAGTTTCAAGCTTCTAATCGTGGCTTGCTCTTTCCAGTGACCGGCCCCACCGACCAAGGCTGTCTGGGAGTTATCTCTTTAGAACAAACGATGCTCTGCCACCCAGGAAATTCCAAGGGATGCGGCAGTTCTTTGTCAGGAATTGGAGGCAAAGAGGGATGCTTCTGGCACCCCTACCACTCTGGAAATTACAGGGATTTTAGGAACTGTGTATTGGGAACTGGGGCAGAGACCAAATATATCTATTTCTAGTCCTGTCACAGTCACATTTTGTCTTATTTGATTAGTTGAAGTCCTTTTTGTCTCTGCCTCTGGTCTCCACCCTAGCCCCTAGCCCTGCCCCCCATCACCCTAAAATTACCGTCATGATTTTACATGCTTAAATATGTATTGATGGAAAAGATTTATATGGTTTTTAAGTGACAAAAATACTTTCTTCTTTCGCATGTGATTGTGCATTTTGGAAGGTTCATTTGTTACCCCACTTATTTTGAGAAACCATTGGCACTTTCTAATGCCTCAACATTAAACTTGACTTTAAAGACTTTTTTGTTGTTTTATGTAATGACTTATACATAACATAAAGTACAGACTTGAATTTTGTGGATTTTATGATCTTTATAGAAACAGACTCACTTCCGTTAATCGAGGTTGATAATGATAGACTTTTTTTTTTTTTTATCCACAGCACCTCAACCAAAAGCAGCCCCAAGAACTTTTCTTCGTCCTAGTCCTGAAGATGAAGCAATCTATGGGTATGTATTTCAGTCTCTTTCTTTTTTGCTTTCTCCTTCCACATACCTCAATCTCCTGAACTGAAATCCAGAAGAATGGTACTTTTTGATGATTTTGCATACAATGAGCCACCTTTAACCAAACTCTACTGCTGGTGTTTATGAGAAAGAAGTAACTTGTAGGAAAGTAAAATGTGGAATTCGGGGAACTTTGTGAAGTTCACTTTGAATGCTTTTCTACTTTTCTGGCTACTTTTCTACAAGGTGATTCTGCGTAGTTGACTTTACCAGATCCGTAACTCAAATAGGTGCAGTGCTGTTTCACTACAGGGCCTCTGTAGGGGCTGCGGTGCCCTGATGATCCTGGCCTGTGGAGGGAGGGGAGAAATGACCCAGTGCTGTATTTGGGATAAGGAGAGCCCCTTATTTAGTGGTGGTCAAGAGCAGCAGCTCCTGGAGTAGGATGTGGCCTTGATGAACCCAGGCTGTGGCAGCAGCAGGCTTTTTTTTTTTTTTTTTTAAAGAATCCTGGACTGGCAGTCAGATGGCCTAACCTTGCCTTTTATTTGCTTTCTAATGTTGAATGAGTTTATTTAAACATCTGTATTTCTACTTACTAACCAGTTAAGTGGGCCTATTGATACTCCTCTCACAGTCCCAAAAAAGATAAAATGATAAAAATGAGAGCTTTTTAACATGTAAATCTTTCTACAGATAGAAGAAACTAACTCTTTCACTGCTAATGTTGGTTCTCCCTTTACAAAGACAAATCTCCCATCTTTCTTTTCTAAAACTGAACTCACTACAGTCCCAACACCAAAATGGTGAGGTTTAAGAAGGGAGACAGCGTGGGTCTCCGGTTGGCTGGTGGCAATGACGTTGGGATATTTGTGGCTGGCATTCAAGAGGGTACCTCGGCAGAGCAAGAAGGCCTTCAAGAAGGGGACCAGATTCTGAAGGTAGGAAAGATCATCCCTGTTCTAGACATTACTGGGAAAGAGTGGGGTTTTCCGGGGCCTTATTATTTTTTTTTTAATTAAAAAAATGACTTTATTTATTTATTTGACAGAGATCGCAAGTAGGCAGAGAGGCAGGCAGAGAGAGGGGGAAGCAGGCTCCCTGCTGAGCAGAGAGCCCGACTCGAGGCTCAATCCCAGGACCCTGAGATCCTGACCTGAGCCAAAGGCAGAGGCTTATTAACCCACTGAGCCACCCAGGTGCCCCTTCTGGGGCCTGATGAAAGGGAAGGGGAAGTAGTCTAGCTTGTGAAAATAGACCAGTTGCAGGTTGATGCCAAGTGTAAGGTCTGTTTCCCTCGAACTGTCTTCTCAGTCCTGGAACTCAAAACTCATCCCTATGTCTGTGGGAATTTACAGTGTTCAAGACCCTTGCAAAGAAATTTTTTTAAAAATTTTATTTATTTGACAGAGACACAGAGGGAGAGGAATACAAACAGGGAATGTGGGAGAGGGGGAAGAAGCAGGCTTCCCGCTGAGCAGGGAGCCTGATGGGGGCCTCGATCTCAGGACCCTGGGATCATGACGCAAGCAGAAGGCAGATGCTCAACTGAGCCACTCAGGTACCCCCTTGCAAAGATTTTTATTAGTTTGCTTAACAAAATGAGATTCTATCTTAAGGCCTGGGAGGAGGATCTCTGTGACAAAAGATCTTGCTTAAGTTTGGTTTTTGTTGATTCCCTGTCTGGTTGTCACTCTTCAGGCCATGTGCTGTACTTGAACAAAGGTGGGTTTTGGCTTAGATCTTTAGACTTGAATCCAGTCCCAGCCTCTCATTAGTTCTGTGACCCTTATTCAACCCCAAGACTCCTGTTTCTCTGTCTGTTTAATGGGGATGAGAATACCTTGTAGGGGCTCTGGAAGATTAGAATGGGTAATAGCAGTTTCTGGCATGAAGTAGGAAAGTCAAAGTCCGTTCTTTTCCCCATTGGAAAATAACAGGTTGCTGCCACTCAGTATGTTGTTTACATCTAAAATTGAACAGGAACAGTTAATCAAATATTGATCCTTTTAAGGTTACTATATGTATGTTTATATAATCCATCGGTTTTAAAAAATAGTAAACAGGGGCATCTGGGTGGCTCAGTCAGTTAAGTGTCTGCCTTTGGCTCAGCTCATGAGCTTGGGGTCCTGGGGTCAAGCCCCTTGTCAGGCTCCTGCACAGCAGGGACCTCATTCTCCCTCTCCCGCTGCCCTTCTGTCCTCCTTGTCCTCTCTCTCTTGCTCTATTTCAAATGATTAACATCTTAAAAAAAAAAAAAAAAACACCAAAAAACTCAGCTGTGACATTTCATGAGATACATATATTGTCCATTGACTTATGTATAAATATCAAGAATGCCAAGTATCGGGGCACCTGGGTGGCTCAGTGGGTTAAAGCCTCTGCCTTCAGCTCAGGTCATGATCCCAGGGTCCTGGGATCGAGCCCCACATCAGGCTCTCTGCTCAGTAGGGAGCCTGGTTCCCTGTCTCTCTCTTTCTCTCTCTCTGCTTGCCTCTCTGTCTACTCGTGATCTCTGTCAAATAAATAAACAAAATCTTAAAAAAAAAAAAAAAAAGAATGTCAAGTATCTTGTGACTATATAAAATACACACAGTTCCTAGGGAATTGTCTTTACTGGAATTTCTGCTTCTGTAAACTTGCATTTCTTATGAGTTATTAGGGGTCTGATATAAGCATCTCAGTTCAAAGGAGAGGGGAAGAAAAGAGCCCCACAGTTTCTCAGGAAGCAGGCAGCAGAGCACAGAAGTAGGTGTTCCTCTTCCTTCTTGGCTCCTGGCCTCATTGCAGTAGTTCAGATTTCATTTCTGGAGCAGATGAAGGGCAAACCTTGATCATGAGCTTTGCTGAAGCTTTCCACTGACATTCTAGACCCTCTTTGGCTCTGGTCGTGGTCCTAGAAGACTAAGTATATCTGAGTGAACCTCGTGGTACCACATGATCCCAGGAAATACCACTTACCAAGTGTTCCTGATAAGAATCCCATCAGAGTGCCAACTCATACCAATTTACTCTTGAGCTGATGCCAAAGAAGAAAAAGCATTATTTCCTGACTAGTGTGGGGTATATGAAGTCAGGAATTTGGAAGCCTTTGCTCATGAAGGTTCAAGGATAAAATTTTTTTATGTCCTGGGGGAAGAGAGATTTTTGAATTTTCATGAAAAAAGTAGTGAATTCACCTTTGGGCTTGACAAAACTCTGTTAGTTGTTAAAGACTGGGAGAGTCATTTCCATGGGTACAATTCACGGTATGCAATGTTTATACTTAAGAAAGTGTCTTGTTTCCTGTTATTACCCTGGTGAAAGACAAGGAAAAAAAATATGGGAACTGGCTTTTTTTTCCCCCTCCCCAGTAATCCCATTTGAAAGTCAGACAGTAGACGGTTCAGGTTCTTGGGTGTGAATAAATTTTCTGTTAAAGGAGCCCTCAGTTCTATAAAGGGGTAAAAAAGATCGAGTTCGCCTACTGGGGCAGAGAAGCTGCTGTACAGTCAAAAGCTGTTGCTGATACTGAGTCCTTTACAGGATCACAGCAGACAAGGCGCCCCTCCCCCCCCCACCTTAGACAACTAAACAGATAATGAAAGAGGATATTTCTTGGAGAGGACTGTACAACCTAACCTTCCAGTATCAAAGTGCTGTCCTGACTTTTTTTTTTTTTTTTAAGATTTTATTTATTTATTTATGTGAGACAGAGAGAGAGCAAGGGGTGGGGAGGGGTAGAGTGAGGGAGAGGGAGAAGCAGTTCCCTGCTGAGCAGGGAGCCTGATGTGGAGCTCTATCCCAGGACCCTGAGATCAGGACCTGAGCTGAAGGCAGACGCTTAACTGACTGAGCTACTCAGGTGCTGCTATCCTGATCTTTTTAGCTGTAACTTGTTTCGATGTTCCTTTTCATGGCCAAATTGGATGTATGTGGTGAACTCTGTGCATTTACTAATCACTTTTTTCTGTTGAGGGTTTTTTTAAGGGCAGCTTTTCCTTTGGAAAGGTGGCAGCTTGACAAGCAGAGGGATCGCACTCAGGTGCTGTGGCAGGATATACGCCCGACCAGTAACAGGGGTTTGTGTGTTTTCATGCTTGGCCTGATTGTCTCTTTGCATATTATTTACCTGGTATGGTTCTTATTTTTCTTTCAGAAACTTTTGTGGGGTGAAAAAGAGAAACTCCTAAGTTTTTAAATGTAGTTACTACGTATGACTTAATTTTGACCATTGTATTATTGGCTTGATGGAAGGTCCATCCCGCATGGCCATAGGATGGACAGAGAGGGACCCTCACCATCTTCCCTCAAGCCTTATGGCCTTGTCTTACTTAAATAAAAGCACATACAGGGCATATGAAGACATGTGGCCATGCACAGATACAGGTATAGATAGATAAATGGCACAGGAAAGGATTAGATTCTGAAGTGTGATGATCCCTAACTGGGGGAATAGAGAGATGGGGATGACATACACCTGAAATGCTAAATATTGTTTCAAAGGAAAAGCTAATGAGACGGCTTTAACAAGTTAGTTTATTTCAAAAGCATCAACTAAGTGTCAGCCTAATGCCTGTTTTTACTTAATCACAAGTTCCAACCTTAAATTAGGCTCAGTTATTGACATTTTTCAGTGATAAAGGGTTCTATAGTCCTCAATGACTGAAAAAAAAATTCATAGGAATTTTTTGTCTTCTTTTTATTTTTATATTATTAAAATATTAGGTACTTTAAAATAATTTTTATATTTATGTGTAATTGCTTTAAAATGGTTTTAAAGGTACTGAACAAAGATTCCAAAATGTCTTTTTTCTTTCTGCCACATTTCAGTTTTACTTGCTTTCTAATATCCTTCAAAAGCTGTTTACCGCATTCCCTCTTTGGTCAGTGGGGGATAAATGTTGCAGCTTCTTGTCAGAAATAAGTGTGTGCCAGAAGCTTAAATATATAAACCTATGTATTAGGCTAATGCTTTCCCCTTATAAGGGGAAAATGCTCTTCAATTTCATAAACGTGTTAAAAACCTTCTAGGTGAGAGAAGCTATAGGAGAGAGGTAGAATTGAATTTTTATTTTCAGGCTTTTCTTTGAATCAATTTAAAGTGTTAACACCTTAATCTGGGCCAGCATGTCTGTTTGCCGTAAGACTTCACCACTCCCTATAGCATTATAGATAAATCTCATAATTGTATATTACCTCCCTGACCACCTCTGTGGGAAACTCAAGAAGAGATAGACACAAGCATAACAAGAAATTTTAATATGATTCAGTGACAGATCCTTGATGGAATGACATATTTCTAAGGGACAGTTATGACAAGAAGGTGTGGCAATACGTGCACAGCCCAGGCCCATAGCAGGTACTGGGAGGGCTTGAGTTGGGTCACTAAAGACTTTTTTATATCTGGGTTTTGCCTTGGGCAGGCCCAGATAAAAACTAACAGATGCCAGGCGCCTGGGTGGCTCAGTGGGTTAAGCCTCTGCCTTCGGCTCAGGTCATGATCCCAGGATTCTGGGATCGAGCCCCGCATTGGGCTCTCTGCTCAGCAGGGAGCCTCCTTCCCCCTCTCTCTCTGCCTGCCTCTCTGCCTACTTGTGATCTCTCTCTGTCAAATAAATAAAATCCTTTAAAAAACAAAAAACAAAAAAGCCCTAACAGATGCAGTGCATGGATGGCTCAGTTGGTTAAGCAGCTGCCTTCAGCTCAGGTCATGATCCTAGAGTCCCAGTTGAGTCCAGCGTCAGGGTCCCAGTCTGCTTCTTCCTCTGACCCTCCCCACTTCATGCTGTCTCTCTTTCATTCTTTCTCAAATAAATAAAATCTTAAAAAAAAAAAAAAAGAATATTAAAAAACTTGTGTGGTGGGGCACCTGGGTGGCTCAGTGGGTTAAGCCTCTGCCTTCACCTCAGGTCATGATCCTGGGGTCCTCGGATCGAGCACCGCATTGGGCTCTCTGCTCGGCAGGGAGCCTGTTTCCCTTCGTCTCTCTCTGCCTTCCTCTCGGCCTACTTGTGATCTCTGTCAAATAAATAAATAAAAATCTTAAAAAAAAAAAACCAAAAAACCTTATGTGGCATCTTTTTAAGAACTTTTCTTTTCTCTTTTTGTTGTTTGTTTTGTTTTGTTTTTCTGTTTGACCTTCCTATCAGGTGAACACGCAGGATTTCAGAGGGCTAGTTCGGGAAGATGCCGTTCTCTACCTGCTGGAAATCCCCAAGGGTGAAATGGTAACCATTTTAGCTCAGAGCCGTGCTGATGGTGAGCAAATCTGGTCATTAGTTTAATTTGGGGAGTTAGGGGAAGGATGAGAGCAGTATCTTGGGAACAGAATAGGTAAATTTGGGTGTTAAAAATCTGAAGTATATCTTCACAATCAGTTTCTGGGTTACAGTTTTGTGGAGAAAATTTGGGTACCACTTAATGTTCTATAGAAGTGCTTTCTGTGCACCAATTGAAATAATTTTACCAGTTGTGTTAATTTGGAATAAAACTGCTTTTCTGGATAGTTATCTACCCTTAATTATTATCTGGAGTTTTACTGACTTTTCCAGGTGAAAGAGTCAATGGGCCATGTCTTTGGGTCAGCTTCCACATTAACGCTTACCAATCTGACCGGTTGCTACCCCCTTGCAAGCCTCACTGTTCTCATCTGTAAATTGTGGAGGTTGACAGCCTCTTCCCAGTCAGCTTCGGAGGCTGACTGGCAAGTGTATTAGGGTTCTCTAGAGAGAAAGAATCCATAGGGGGTGTATGTGTGTATAAATAGAGGTTTATTATAAGGAATTGTTTATTATAAGGAATTGTCTCATGTAATTATGGATTGGCAAGTCCCAAGGACTGCAGGGTGAGTTGGCAGGTTAGAGACCCAGGAGAACTGATGATTTGGTTCTAGTCCAAGACTGGAGGCCTGACAACTGGAAAAGCTGGTAGTGCAGTTACAGTCTGAAGGCTGGCAAGCTCACAACCCAGAAAGACCTGGTGTGTCCATCTGAGTGTGAAGGCAAGAAGAAAGCTGATGTTCTAGTTCTAATGCAGGAAGACTTCTTTTTTTCTTACTTGGAGAAGGGTTCCCCTTTCTGTTCTTTCAAGCTTTCATCTGATTGGATGAGGCCTGCCACATGAGGAAGCACAATCTGTTTTATTCAGTCTACCCGTTTCAATGTTAATCTCATTCGATAATACCCTCAGTTATACACACAGAATAATGTTTGACCAAAATCTGGGCACCTGGTGGCCCAGTCAAGTTGACACACAAAATTAACCATCACAGCAACTCATGAAATTAGTTTTTTGTCATCCTTCCTATTTGAGCCCTGATTCCCACAGGGCCTGTCCACTGAGTTTACTAAATGAAGAGAAGTGAAAAGAGGGATCAGAAATAGAAGCAGCTGGTAACTCTTCAAGAAAAGACCTCTGGCTAAGCAGATTGCAACATACAAGAATGCTTTTGTTTTTCAGTGTATAGAGACATCCTGGCTTGTGGCAGAGGGGATTCCTTTTTTATAAGAAGCCACTTTGAATGTGAGAAGGAAACCCCACAGAGCCTGGCCTTCACCAGGGGGGAGGTCTTCCGAGTCGTAGATACGCTGTACGATGGCAAGCTGGGCCACTGGCTGGCTGTGAGGATCGGAAATGAATTGGAGAAAGGCTTAATCCCCAACAAAAGCAGGTATCTGAGATCCCGTACTCCCACACACCTCTCTTAAGTCCCCCCCCCCAAATCAATTACAGTCCCTTCCCTGCTCAGAGAGGAAGCCCCACATGACTTCATCATTTGTTTTCGTGTCCTCTCCCATCACCTACTTCTGGTTCATGAGAAGTGGCCTGGGACTGGGAGATAGCCACCAGCTGGTTTTCTGTATTTAGTTCGCATCACGTAGTTGGTTGTTGCGCCTGGTTGGTGTTTAAACAGTCCTATGGCGTGTCTGAGCAGATGCCAGAGTGGCTGGAGCGCATCAGCACAGCTCTACGACAAGCTGCCCTTGTCCACTGTCTGGCCCTCATGCTGGGGGAGAGGCTTATGCACTCCAGTTAACATTTATTGGTTGGCTGGGGGAAGTAAAATTTTGGCAGGGATTTTGGTTATGTTTACTATATACCAGCCTACCAAAATGAGCCAAGTTAATTGTGTTTGTTACTGAGCTATTTCTGGTAGATTTGATGTGCACCCAGCCTTTCTCTGCTTCCACTGGATGAAGAGAGTCCACACTTTGCCCACTCTGTGAAACTTCTTCCACTGTGAAGCTGCATCTTCTTTAATCCAAGTTCATAAACCTCACTGACTGGTTTTGGTTCATTTTAACTTCAATTGTGCCTTTTCTGGCTTTAGAGATTCACTACCTTTGGTTTTTTCTCTCAGAGCTGAACAAATGGCCAGTGTTCAGAATGCCCAGAGAGACAATGCTGGGGACAGAGCAGATTTCTGGAGAATGCGTGGCCAGAGATCTGGTGTGAAGAAAAACTTAAGGAAGAGCCGTGAAGATCTAACAGCTGTTGTGTCGGTTAGCACCAAGTTCCCGGCTTATGAGAGGGTTTTGCTGCGAGAAGGTAAGGAAGCCAAGTGGGGTCAGGAAATGATCTGACTGGGCTCTGCGCCTGTCTTCTTCATTTTCAGACCACAGTAGGCAGGTTCAAACTTCCCATACTACTTAAGCCAAAGCCAGGCTGTTGAGTTGCAGTCATACTCATACATGCAATAATAACTTTCAGAAAAGTGACTTGTATAAACTCCTACATGCAGGTGTATTTCCATGTCTTCAGTTATTTCATTTAATACTACCATTCAGGGGGCGCCTGGGTGGCTCAGTGGGTTAAAGCCTCTGCCTTCGGCTCGGGTCGTGATCCCGGGGTCCTGAGATCGAGCCCCACATCGGGCTCTCTGCCCCGCAGGGAGCCCGCTTCCTCCTCTCTCTCTGCCTGCCTCTCTGCCTACTTGTGATCTCTGTCAAATAAATAAATAAAATCTTAAAAAAAAAACCACTACCATTCAGAAGTTTATATATATTATCTGTAGCAAAGTTTATTTTTTTTATTTCTTTTGGTTTCTTTTCTGAAGAAAAAGAACAGGGCTGAAATGGGGGAGGAAGAACACAATTTCTTTCATTTAGTCATGTTATCATTGGCCTATAAAATACTTCTGCTTCGTACCTCCAGTAGCCGAGGAGATGTGTTTCTATGGCCTTTCTTGTCTCATTTCAGCTGGTTTCAAGAGACCTGTGGTCTTATTTGGCCCCATAGCAGATATAGCACTGGAAAAGCTGGCAAATGAGTTACCGGACCTGTTCCAAACTGCTAGTAAGTCTGTTGATGATTTTTTTCTCTCCCAATTTTTATTTTGAAAAATACGAATATATAAGAAAAGTGAAAAGTGTGGTATGAATACCCACATACCCTTCACATGAAGGCACTGTCACCTGTCAAAAAGTTTGCCTTATACCTCCCCTGCCATTTTTTACCGATGTAAATCTCCTCAGTACAAGGACATTCTTCTATATAACCACACTACATCACATAACAAATTTAACAAAGATATGGTAATACTGCTTAGTATATAGTCTGTTTATATAGTCTGTTTCTGTCTTTCTAGAATCCTCCTTTCTTCTACTTTATTTCGAAACCCCTGTCTCACCTGTCAGACTGCCACCTTCCTTGTGATTAGGTTTCAGTTAGAGAGGTAGTGTATGTCCTTCTCATGGTCTCTCTTCAGGGCCTCCTGATGTCGGATGTCCTGTCATTGCTGATGCTGGGTTGGAGTCTTTGGTCCTGATTCTAAAAATATTAATTAGCTCTTTGTTCTTTGCTTTTTGCAGAAACAGAACCAAAAGATGCAGGTTCTGAGAAATCCAGTGGGGTAGTGCGGTTAAATACTGTGCGGCAAATTATTGAACAGGTAAGGAAGTTCATCCAAAAGCCACGTTGTTGGAAAGAATTGAGTCATAGTTTGCCGCAGTCCTTTTTGGAATAGAATCTGTATTTTAATAATATTAAGTGTTAATGATAAAAAAGTGAATATAAACATAACCTGTTGGCAACCAGTCGATGTGGAAACCAGTGGATGTTCAGTGGCAGTGATGTATGGTTTTTTCAGAGTTGTCAACATAATACCAAATAACCTATTCATTCATTTTCTCAGAGGTGGGCATAATATGGAGGAAAACGTTTCCTGCTTTTTGATTTAAACTGACAAGTTTTACCTGATGTAGCCTTTACTTGAGACAAACTCTTTGCTGCCCTGTGACTTTACATACTTGTTGACATAACTTTGCCCCATTTCTAACAGGATAAGCATGCACTATTGGACGTGACTCCTAAAGCCGTGGACCTGTTGAATTACACTCAGTGGTTCCCGATTGTGATTTTTTTCAACCCAGACTCTAGACAAGGTGTCAAAACCATGAGACAGAGGTTGAATCCAACATCCAACAAAAGTTCTCGGAAGTTATATGATCAAGCCAACAAGCTTAAAAAAACTTGTGCACATCTCTTCACAGGTAAGTGAAATTTAAAATGTGGTCTCTTGGCTCCACAGTGGGAAATAGAGAATTGAAGAATGGAAGAAATAAGAAAATAATCTGAACAAAGAAGAGTAATCTGAAATCCTATTCATGACTCCTTGAAAAGAAACTATCCTAAAATGATATTATACTCAATGGCATTTGTAGATTTAATTTTGATTGAAAATGATCATAGAGATCCATGACATGCCAAAATTGGTCACTTTGATGGGTTCAGATTCTTGTGTGGAACTACAGGCCAGTGACTGAGCCCCCAGTGCACCATCTAGCACCCACATCTCTATCTAGATTCTGTCATTGTTCTCTGCTTACCATGCATGTAGGCACTAACAGAGTGGTAAGAACTTGGTTTCATTATTTAAAAAGATCCCCAAAATAGAAGCTTGAACACTCTGTATGATTAAGGATTTATTACTCCCATTTTTAGGATAATAAATGATACTGTGATTATGTTTAAAAATAAAGAGTTCTCTATCTTATAGAAATGTATACTAAGTAAAATATTCATGGATGGTCCTAATATATATTTATGGATGACCTAATAGGATGCCTAGTATTTGCTTATATAATCTTTGGTGAGGAGAGTGGTTGGGGATGTCGATAAGACTGGCCAAGAGTTGATAGTTTTTGAGGGTGGGTAATGTAGACAAGTTCATGTTCTCTCTACTTTGTATATGTTTAAAATTTCACATAATAGAATTTCTTAAGTTCCTGAAATGAAGACCCCCTGCTAGCTAGTATTCCTCATAAAAGTAAAATAATTTAAGAATGTAGCATGTTTAGTAACTGAATATGTGCAGTAGCTATATATGTAACTGGTTCTGTAAATGTGGTATAATTCAGGGTTTAAAAGGGTTAAACCCTCTGCTTAGTGGGTTAAGGCCTCTGCCTTAGGCTCAGGTCATGATCCCAGGGTCCTGGGATCAAGCCCCGCATCTTGTTTGCTCAGCAGGGAGCCTGCTTCCTCCTCTCTCTCTGCCTGCTTCTCTGCCTACTTGTGATCTCCATCTGTCAAATAAATAAATAAAATCTTAAAAAAAAAAAGGGTTAAATCAAGTCATGCAGTTCTGTGGGAGCAGCATGAGGGGATTGTATGAGTAGAACATCCTTAGGGTAATGATAGCTCTTTGAGTTGAGTGCTGCTCACCATCTACCTATCTGACACTGGGGAGGGAGGGAGTAGATGAAATATGTCCACATTGGATTCTTGTTTTATTGTCACTGGCTTTTCTTGTTAAAGACATGCACTTAAAAAACAAAACAAAACAAAACAAAAAACCACGCACTATTTACCACTGGGATGACATGGTGAAACTGACAGGTAATTTCTCCAAATGTACAGGAAAGAGTGGTCTATAATAAACTGGGTTTTTGCAATGTGGAGTCTTAAGAGTCAATTTCTCTTCTGTAGAATGGGGACAATAGTGATACCTACTTTGTAAAGTTTGGGTAAACGAGAAATGAGCTCATCCATGTAAGGTGTTTGGAAAAGTGCTTGCTTTATGCATAGTAGTTATATAAGGTATATTTCATTCTGAATAGAAAATATATATTCCTTTTGGAGTTTAGTCTAAATATATATTCTAAAATATTTAAGCCTATCAAAATTACATACACTTAAATGTTACCTTTAGTATTTTTTTGAAGATATCAACAGTAAATTTGTGTATGTTTTTCTTATTTATAACATACATGCCTAGGTAACAATCTTTAAAATACAGTACTTTTGTATTTGTTCTAGATGTGTTTTCTTTGCACAGTTGTTAAAAACATACCTTTTGGGGCACCTGGGTGGCTTAGCTGGTTAAGCGACTGCCTTTGTTCAGGTCATGATCCTGGAGTCCTGGGATCAAGTCCCCCAGGAGGCTCCCAGCTCTGCAGGGAGTCTGCTTCTCCCTCTGACCTTCTCCCCTCTCATGGTCTCTCTCACTCTCTCTCTCAAATAAATAAATAAAATCTTAAAAAAAAACCCAACCATATCTTTTAAGGTAGCTTTTCTGAAAAACAGATATTCGAAATGAAAGTAACTCATTTTTAGCTTTATAACATTCATCTGTAATGCAAACTCCCAACAGCTAGACCAGTAGTGGCTTTAATTACATTCAACTAAAGGGATTTATTGTTCAGATATGTGTCTACTTTCTCTTGCATTTGCCAAAGTTTTAATTCAAATATGACAAATGGGTAAAATTATGTGAAGTAGCATTTTTAATAAACATTGCTCTGGAAATTGATGCAAACCTTTTGTTTACATTTCTGAAGCTACTATCAACCTAAATTCAGCCAATGATAGCTGGTTTGGCAGCTTGAAGGACACAATTCAGCATCAGCAAGGAGAAGCAGTTTGGGTCTCTGAAGGAAAGGTATGTGGCATAGATACTCCACTATGAGGGGAGAGTCCATGTTCTCAATCTTTTCTCAGGAGGGTAGTGAATGTAGAACACCATGGCCATTTGAAGTGATTCCAGTGTATTTGCTAATCAAGTTTGGAATTTTATAAATTCTCTAAGACTTTTCAAAGAAAAGTAGAATGCGATGTATGTGACCCTACATTCACTTCCCTTTTACTTTTAACGTAGTAACTAGTGTTGTATTCCAAGCACACTAATCAGAGCTTACAAGATCTTGTGCTGAGCTCCACAGCTTACTAAGGATATGGGAAAGTCAGCATGGAAGGGAGAGGTGAGGATGAGGGTCATGGAGAAGGTATTTAAAAATTGATTTAAAAAAAGGAAAAGTTGGAATCATTTGCTTAGAAGACTGGAAGAGAATGTGTCCTCGGAATGTGGAATTCGAGTAGGTTGGTAAGAGAATGCTCAGAACCTTGTGTTGGCTTCTAAAACTGGCGAGCTTCTCCTTCATGCAGGTAGTTTACCCACAGTTCTGCTGAAGGGAGGAAGCAAAGAAATTATACCAATCTCCTGTGGTTCTAAGGCTTTGGTGCTAGTATTCTGTAGTCCAGCTGAATTGAACTAGTTGGTGAGATGTCAGAGGATGATTCTGTTGCGAAAGTGACTCAGTTACCAATTAGATTGTTGAGTCCTTGTCTTGCCCTTTGGAAACTGTATATTTAGTTAAGGCGTCTAGCATCTTCTGAGTGCTTACAGCCTGCTAGGTTCTGTGCTAACTCCCTTTATGAGAACAGGTTGAATAGGACATAGCTTCCTCCCTCAAAGATTTGAGAATCTTACGGAGGAACGGAGAGGTGTGTAGCACCAGGCAGTGTACATTTATTATAAGAGACAAGCATTAGCAGAAAAAGCTGGAAAGGAGCCCAGATTCTTGAGGAGAAGCCTAACAATTTGAGGAAGCATGGCTCAGTAGTGGGAGATAGGATGGTGGTAAGGTAGATAGGGTGGAGGTTCCTAATTTGAATCCCTGCACAAAAAATTAACATAGTAATCTCAAGCCAAGTGATTTAAGGCAAATAAAGATGACTTCCCTTTCTACAACATGTCAAAGTT
This sequence comes from Mustela nigripes, assembly GCF_022355385.1. Lineage (NCBI taxonomy): Eukaryota > Metazoa > Chordata > Mammalia > Carnivora > Mustelidae > Mustela > Mustela nigripes. The sequence goes on along the minus strand of NC_081565.1, from coordinate 81,034,141 downwards.
TCAGTCACTTGGCTGTGCCCTTGGGAATTTTCTTGAGTCCCCACTCCCAGGAGCCATGACGACCCCACTGACCCTCCGAAACAAATTCCTCTAGATGGAAGGGATGGATGATGACCCTGAAGACCGCATGTCCTACTTAACTGCCATGGGTGCAGACTATCTGAGTTGCGACAGCCGCCTCATCAGTGACTTTGAGGACACCGACGGCGAAGGAGGCGCCTACACTGACAATGAGCTGGATGAGCCAGCTGAGGAGCCACCGGTGTCTTCCATCACCCGCTCCTCGGAGCCGGTGCAGCATGAGGAGGTGAGGTGAGGCAGGCCGCAGGCTGTGAGGCCACGAGCAGGAAAAGGAGGTTCTCCTGTTTCACTTGAATTCTTCTGGATAACTGTTTATTTAGGGTGCTGTGGAAGGTATTCCTAAGAGTTGGAACAGAGGACTTCTAGGGGGTTTCTGATTCCAAGTCGATGCCTGTACGATAGCATTTGTGGTCCATGGGAAAGCCGGACAGGAACTAAGTGCTGGGAGAGGTCGAGTGCTAAGCACTCTCACACTGATGTTCTCGAGCATGACGGATACACTAAACAGCTCTATGTGCCAGCTGTCTAAATTACAAGGGGGAACATTATTTTTAAATATAATTTTGTGGTATTTACTTGTAACCTTTGATTAGGTCTCTTTGTACTTTTAGGTATTCTTGCTTTTTCTTATCCATCCTACCTTTAACCTTTCTAATCTTGCCAAAACTCCTGAGTATTTCCCCATCAGTTTCCTTCTTTTTTGTACTTCAATTTTTTAATTGAGTTTAAGATCAGATATACATCTGATCATGTGTACTGTGCATCCACCGGTGAATAGACAGCTTCTGTGATCTTAGAGATCGTGTCAACAGGCACTAATTTAGGACCAGTTATTAGCTCCACCTCAGAGAGCATTGGGATAATGTAGAGGACGTTATTCATCTATTTGAATAGTTGTTCTTGTGGACTTCTGTTTAACAAGTCAGCTCATTCGGGTGAATAGTTTTATTCTTTATGAAATAAAAGTACCAAAAAAATAAGTTGGGGGACGGGTAAAACCCACCAAGGCCAAAAATTTAGTATATACCAGTGGACAGGTTTCAAAGAATAAATTAACTTGCTAATGTCTAAAGGTGTTGATGAGCTAATGCTTAAAAATATTAACAGCTTTAAGTGATAAAAGAGATTTAGACTTTAGGAGAACTTTGGGGGGGATTATTTTAAAGGAAGAGACTACTACAATGGATGATAGTTAAAAAAATATATATAAAGCATTTGCTAATGGGAATATGCTAGTACCTATCTGCCTTTTCAGTAAAGCAGCACTGGGTCAGTATCCCGATATGTGCAAGTTATGAACCTCAACTTCGGAACACCTTGCAACTTGGCAGAACTCTAGCAAAGCAGATGAGCGTTCTCTTCTCTTTGCTGGGATCTTCTTGTTGTGAATGAACCTTTATGTCTTGTAGAGCATAAGGAAACCCAGCCCAGAGCCACGAGCTCAGATGAGGAGGGCTGCTAGCAGAGATCAACTTAGGGACAGTAGCCCACCCCCAGCATTCAAGCCAGAGCCGCCTAAGGTACGTGGCTGGGAAGTCCACGATGGGGAGGAAGAATAAACAGATACCCGGACAGCTTCCTACATAGCCAGGAAGAGCACAAATGAGATGGTGTTTTGTTTTTGGCTCTTTTGTTACTAAGATGTGTCTTTTGGTTTGTGGGGTGAACCCCAAAAGTAGAGAAGAGTAAAAAGAAGGAAGGGCAGTTTTAGGAGAACATAAGGTTTTAAAACTGTTGGTATTTTATTTATTTATTTATACGCTTATTCATTCATTCATTATTTTGTTTTTTACTTCAAAAGAATAAAAGTTGGACAAATTCTGAATGTCTGGAAGCACTGATCTCAGAATCTGTTTTTCTTTTTCAGTTAAAGTTTTCTGCTCACAATCTGATTTAGATATAAATATAGATATAGAAAATCCCTGATTGATGATTTATTTACTAAAGAAAACAATCACCACCACTGTTTATGATCCCTCTCGTTATCAGGACAGCTTAATTTATTTTTAAATTATATCATTACTCAGAATCAATAAGAATTGACATGGTATATGTCATATGATTTTTTTTACCCCCTTTCTGAATCAATTCTATATAAATAAAGGCTTTCTCTAATAACCCAATAAAATTTCTCCATTTAACTCAATACTTTAGATAGGAAGAAAGTAGTCAGTGATATAAGCTGTCAGAAACAGTGGCCTCATAAGATAAATCACTGAAAATGTACAAACAGGATTGAAGTATGAAGGAAAAGTGGCCATGAGCATTATGTGCTGCCCTTCCTGCTCCAGTCTCATTCGTGGCTGGACAGAGACCTTCCGTCCGGGGTAGGGCATGCACCCTTAGTATATGAACTCGGGGTCCCACTCTTCAATCCTAAACCCCATGACTTGTTCTGAGGTCTTTTTCAAGATACTGATCTTAATCTCCTCTAGTACAAAAGTAGGTCTGATCTGCCTCTACACTCACAGGCCTCCCAGCCCCTCTCCAATACCCTCTGGTTTCCTAGTGCTCTTAATATTTTTTTTCTAGGAAGCAGGATAGGGCTCAGGATGCCCAGCCAGTGGCTGTTTGTCCTGCAGTATTTGATTTCTTGTCGGAATGGTATTTGTTGACTACCTCTGGAAACTGATCAGGAAATGGGAGTGTGTATTAAATCACTAATACAGATTTGAACATAAACTGAAAGCCAAAGGTAAAAATTTGTTCATTGTTCTCTGCAGGCCAAAATCCAGAACAGAGAAGAATCCTTTGACTTCTCCAGATCCCATGAATATAAGTCAAACCCCTCAGCCATTGCTGGTAATGAAGTTTCCGGAGCATCTACCAAAGGCTGTCCCCCTCCTGTTGCAGCAAAACCTGCCTTGGGAAGGTCTATATTGAAGCCCTCCACTCCTGTCCCTCCCCCAGAGAGTGAAGAGGTGGGAGAGGGCAGTGAGGAACAAGAAGGCACTCCCAAGTCTGTCCTGGGCAAAGTAAAAATATTTGAGAAGATGGATCACAAGGCAAGATTACAGAGAATGCAAGAGCTCCAAGAAGCACAGAATGCAAGGGTAATTATTTTTAAACCAGTAGATTATCTTAGTATGTCAGCAGTAAAAATGTTAAATTTCATTTCATATAATGATTTGCAGTCCTTTTTTTTTTCACTGGTACAGACATGAAAAGCATGTTCACATGCCTGATACCACAGGCACATCCTATGTTTATGTTATTTCCAGATTGCCAGCTATCACTGTGTCCCTTTTTCTTCTCATCAAGAAGGCCTAACAGTATAGGTGAAAAAGATTCTTTTCATACCTCAGAACTTTCTGTCAGGTTTAGGAATGGGGAAGTATGAAAGAGAATCAGGGCCTCTCTGAAGTTAGTTCTCATGAAAACATTTGTTGTATTCGTTTGGTAAATGAATTTTAATTTGCTCCCAGATTTGCCATAGAAACCAAGCAAAGCTTGATGTTAAATGAAAGGCCCATAGATTGTACTTTCTGATACTGTTTGGATTTTTGTACTGTATGCACATCTAACCTTCCAAAAGACAAAGAAGAGTAGAAGTCAAGACTCATGGAACATATTCTGCCCAGTGTATATGGGAGGTTTTTTTCCATTTAAGTCTGTTACAGCAACAGTGCAGTGCTTCTGAGCATTTTTCTTTTGTTTTGGTTGTTTTGGTGGTAAAATACATAAAACATTTATCATTTTAACCATTTTTTCCCATTTTAACTATTTTTTTAAGTGTTCATGGCATTGGGTATATTTACAGTGTTCTGCCATCATCACCACCATCCATCTCCAGAACTTGTTAATCTCTCCTCACTGAAACTCCCCATTATCCCCTTCCTCTGTCCTGGTAATCACTGTACTTTCTGTCTTCATGCATTTGACAACTTAGGAGCCATTTAAATGGAGTCACATGGTATTTGTCTTTGTTGTAGCATGTGGCAGAATTTCATTGCTTTTAAACATTTTTCTTATTTGATATGTAATACTAGGCCATCACATACAACCATAAAAACTAGAGAGTTGCTTTTATTTTTTCTCCTCTACTTAAAATGGGATTGGAAAAGGGAACCAGCAAGAAACCAGCGAGCCACCCAGCCGTCATTCATTCTTCCCTTTTTGTCCCCCCCTTAATTACCACAGATTGAAATTGCTCAGAAACATCCTGATATCTATGCAGTTCCAATCAAAACACACAAGCCAGACCCTGGCCTTTCCCAGCACACAAGGTAAGGGCTGCTCAGCAGTATTAAGTCTAGAAAGGGGGCTGGTCTAAGATTTGGACTCCTAAGAAAGAATTTCTTCACCTACATCTCAGTGTAACAGGAAGACTTTTTTTTTCCTGCCCAACTATTTCCCTTACTTATGCAGTCAAAAAAAAGTTTAAAGATTTATTTATTTTAGAGGGAGTGAGAGCACAAGCAGGAGGGGCCAGAGGGAAAGGGAGACAGAATTTCAAGCAAACTCCTCACTGAGCGCACTCAATCCCAGGACCCTGAGCGGAAACCAAGAGTCGGACACAACTGTGCCACTCAGATACCTCGTCATTCAATCAAACTTAATTATGAACATTAAAGAGTCAAAATTTTGTAGTAATTTTGCTTTTGTGCTACAACTGACAAAGTGTAATCACTGACATTTCAAATTAGTCCCCTTTGTCACACCGAAGCACAGATAATGTTACAGTGTATTGAGACAGCACATGAGAAAAATTCCTGGGTTTAGACATTAATTGTTTTGTCACTAATATATTTGGATTCTTAGTCAAGCTCCTTAATTCCTTTGCAACACGCAGCAAAGTCAGGCCACTTGTGCTGAACTGAGGTCTTTTTTTTTAAGATTTTATTTATTTGACAGAGATTACAAGTAGGCAGAGAAGCAGGCAGAGAGAGAGGAAGGGAAGCAGTCTCCCTGCTCTATCCTAAGACCCTGGGATCATGACCTGAGCCGAAGGCAGAGGCTTTAATCCACTGAGCCATCCAGGCACCCCTGAACTGAGGTCTTAAGGGAAGGTGACAGTCAGTTGACCAGTGTTGGTAAGCTGCTTTATATTTAAAATGCTACATAGCATCAGGAATTATGGCAGTGTTTTTATACTGGATAGTTCCTGCTTCCAAGGATAGAAAAAAAAAAAGTCACATTTTCTTGTGGCCAATCTGACTGGAAGTTAGAGTCTAGTTTTATAGCAATAGAAAACTAGAGGCAAATTTCTCAATGACTGAACCATGGCCAACCAGGTGGCCCCTAGTTGACTGAAACTAGAAGAGAAATCACTCTGCTGGGTGAACTTGTAGCCAAAGACACAGGGATGGGAAGACACCCTCGGTCCAGTAGGGGAATTCTTAGGTCAGGGAGCACTTCCTCACTCACTGCCCCAGTCGGCACTGGCCTCAACCTGTTACTCCCACATGATGAACCTGAAGCAGGGCCTAAAGTGGCCCTGGTCTGTCAGCAAAGTGTGGCATGTGTCTCAGAGATTTGTGATCAGTCCGGGTACATGGCTGCATTTCCACAGGGCAGTTGGAATCCCTGGATGAGCTGTGGGATGCATTTAACACTCTCACTTTGTTAGTTCCAGGCCACCTGAGCCCCAGAAGGGTCCTTCCAGACTCTATCAGGATCCCAGAGGAAGTTACGGCAGTGATGCCGAAGAGGAGGAATACCGCCAGCAGCTCTCAGAACACTCAAAGCGCGGCTATTACGGCCAGCCTTCCCGGTACCGGGACACAGAATTATAGAGGACGGCGAATTGACTCTTCTGTCTCTCCGCTGCCACGACCTCAGAGCAGCGGCCCCACTGAGTCACAGGATGGTTCTTTCTAGTATAACTACACTGTGGAGATGTGGGACCTCAACTTCCATTTCCTCAAGGGGAGCCCATGGGGCAGCCAGTGCAGATTAAGAACTGAAGGCTCTGTTTGTGGAACTGGGTCTTGGGAGTTTATGGCTTTTTGCTCAGAATTAAGAAAAACACTACAGTCTGATACTGTTACCTTTCTCAGTGGACCCAAATCTGTATTAATTCTGTTTGCGGATTTTTAACATGTATATTAAGAAGTGATAACTATTTTCCCTCATTAATACCTGCCTTCAAGTACTGTTTCAATGAGACGGAATGTGGAAAAGAAATTAAAATACTGTTGGACTCAAACTAAATTCAAAGAAGTATTTTATTACAATTCTAAGTGCCTTTGATGAGAAGTGTCTTAAATTTTCTTCCTTTGAAGCTGTATGCAAAGCCATAATGGACTAAAAACATTTTGACTGAAGTTTTATATCAGCTTAATAGCTATGGTTTTCTCTGCACTGTGTCATCTTTTTAAGGCATTTGTCTTTGTAATATTTTCCATAAAATCTGACTGTATATATAGTAGCTATACTTGGTAGTTCAGCTACCAGTGCTCAGTAGCTTGAAGACCAAGAAATTGGTATAGAAATTTTTTGTTTCTTTAAAACCATGTGCTCCACAAAAGCAGATACTTGGAAAAACTGTATTTCTAAAAGTGCATGTATTGACAAGTTTTATAATTTAATAAAAAGGAGGATATTGCAATCAATAATTTGCTTTGTGGGAGATTACTCCACTAGTTTCTACTTCTAAAAGCAACTTTTATTTCAGTTAGTGCTCATGAAATGAGAACACACTCATTGCTGAAGATGAAAATGGAGACCCATGTGGAAAAGAAAATGAAACTTCCCCATCATCTCATCCTTCAGACAATTTTAGTGCATTTCCTTGGAACACATATTTGTGGATGTCTATATGTGTTATAATTTGGATGTCTGTATGTGCAAATACTGTATTTGCAGTTTTCCTTTTTTTTTTTTTTTTTTAAGGATTTTATTCATGAGAGAGAGGGTGAGCATGGGGCGGGGGAAGGGGGTGCCAGAGAGACAAGCAGACTCCCTGCTGAGCGTGGAGCACCATGTGGGCTGATCCCCACAACCCAGAGATCCCGACCTGAGCCAAAATCAAAAGTCAGATGCTTAACCAACTGACCCACTGAGGCGCCTGTTTTCTAACTTTTCTATTTAACATTTATCATGAATGTTTCTCACAGACAGTTAAAACTCAGGTATGCATCATTGCTAGTAACTGCAGAATAGTACCATCCTGTGACTTCATAACTAGACGATTCCGCTGTCTTTGGTAGTTTGGATTGTTTTTAGTTTTTTGTCTCTTTTACATGAAATGTACCTCTGTGTGTAATCCATTTCTGTACATCAATGATCAGCATTTTAATCCTTTTCTGCAGGTAGTTGCTCAGAAGTAGAATTACTGAACAAAAGCATAAGGAACATTTTTAAAGCTCTTAATGTTTACTGCCAGATTGCTTCCTAGAAAAGTTGCATCACTTTATACTCCCACATTCACTCTCTAAAGGTTGAAATATGTTTAGAAGTTAAACAAGATAGCCTAGGAATTTAGACTTGTATGAATTAAAAGTACACTGAATTTAGGAAAGGAGAAGAGTCTTGGTTTCCATTAAGAGTCTTTTATAATGTGAATTTATACAAAGGTGTTTAGCTTTAAGTTGTTATAAATTCAGCTTTTTCAAAACAGTTGTATTGGTAATATGTCGATGGTGTCTTTATCAATCTTGGTGCTATAATTTATAAACCATTTAGTGCAGTACGATGAATTTCTGAGCAGTCCTGAAGACACTGACTGCAATCTGTGTATTTGGTAAATAAAAGTCCCCTTTTATGGATGGAAAAAGATACACTGGTTATAAGATGAGTTGGTTTGCCTGTGTCCTTGAACTACCTGAATGAGCTTTTCTGCAAAGCCAGGGAAGGGAAAGGGGGCTTTTCATCGGGAGCTGGGCTGTCATCTGGCTCTAGCATTTGTTTTGTGGTACATTAAGTGGTGCAGACCAGTAGGACCTCTGTTCCCCATAAGGTCCCACAGTATGTCTGATGGACCGCTAGTGCCTACCCCACCCATTTTTCATTAATACTCTGTTCTGGAAAGGAATTAAGGCTGTCTGGGATATATATGGATTGTAATTAAGGAAAAGACGGGCCCTAGACAAATGAGGGAAGAGGGGAGAAGATTGTCAGAGTAGGAAAGACAAAGGCACAGATGAAGGCAGTGTTCACTATACACACTGTCGGGGCTCCTCTGCTTTCCAAAGGCCCATGTACAAGATGCCCAAGATGACCGCTACCTGACTGAACTCCAAATGCCCCTAAGGACGTGGGGGAATCGTTCTGGAATTCTCCCCCTACATCCACTCTGTTCTGCGGGGTTTCACACTGTGTCACGCACCCACGGCGACTTGTTTGCAAAGAGGACTTTGGAGGTCTGTTTCTTTCCTTCTCTTTTCCTAAAGATTTATTTTATTTAAGATTTAATTAATTTATTTGACAGAGACACAGCGAGCGAGGAAGCAAAAGCAGGGGGAGAGAGGGAGAGGGAGGAGCAGGCTTCCTGGTGAGCAGGGAGCCCGATGGGCTGGATCCTAGGGCCCTGGGATCGCAACCTGAGCTGCAGGCATTAACCAACCGAACCACGAGGCGCCCCTAAAGATTTTTTAAGTAATGTCTACACCCAACCTGGAGCTTGAACTCACAGCCCCGAGTTCAACGTCGTACGCTCCACCCACTGAGCCAGCCGGGCTCCCGCCAGACGTGTTTCTTACGTCTTCTTTAACGGAAGCCAGGAGCACAATTCCACGGGCCCTTACGTCAAAATTCTGGAGAACGACCCCCCTGGAGCCTGGTGTAATCCAGACGTCAACTCGAAAGTACCCAGGGCCGATGCCTCCCAAATAGCAACACGAGAGGCATAAAGTCCCAAGAAACTCCCTGTTACTCAGACGGGGCGGGGAGGAGGCGGCGTTTAGACACGGGGGAGGTCACGCAGCACAACGCAGCCCTCACGCGACTTGCAGAAGGGAAGCCGGCTCTTACCCGATCCACGCGGCCTCCTCAGCAAGGGCGCGGCCCCGGGGCCTCCACGCCTGGCCCGAGCCTCTGGCGTCCTCCGCGCGGGGGTCCTGCCTCACAAGCGGCGCGCTCCGTCTCTGCCAGTCAGAGCAGTGCCTCCCAGCCCCATCGGTCCCGAACGTCTCGTTCTGTCCACCTCGTTTTTGCTTCAGGGACATTAGAAATGGAGCGGGGTGGGGGGTGGGGGGAAGGCGCTCCGGGGAAGTCTGACTTCGGGTGGCAGCGCCGGCAGCACCGGGTCTTGAGTATAAACTGCGCAGGAAGTACAAGGTAACTCCTCCATGGGAGGCCGGAGCTTAATCCCACCAAGAAATGCTGCCGCACGGTGTAAAACCGTTGCCTCATAGTTTTCCCACTCAGGCGGCGGGAGAGCCCGGCCACCTGCTGGCCAGCTGGCCTCGGATTTGTGAGGGCTGCTCTGTGCGCGTGCGCGCGTATGTGTACGCATGCGCCCTGCGTGCGTCGGCGCATGCGCCCATGTGCGTGTGCACGTGTGCCCATTGCATGTCCTCGCCCCTCACTCATAAACAAAGGACTTCGTGCAAGAGAGTGACGGCTGAGAAGCTGGAGCGCCCTGCGGAGCAAGGTACCTGGGCCCAGAAAGCCCCACAGCATGTGTCAGGATGATGCATGAGCTGTGGATGAGAGATGTTTTCTGTGTAGCGCCGGGCTGGGAGAGACATTAGAAGAACCAGGGCATTGTCCTTAGGCAGAATAGGGAGGGGAAAGCCTACGCACCCGTATCAGCCAGGGTTCTCCAGAGTAACAGAACCAACGGGATGGAACAGCTGGGTGGCTCAGTTGGTTAAGTGTCTGCCTTCTGCTCGGGTCATCATTCCAGGGCCCTGGGATCAAGACCCCTGTCGGGCTCCCTGTTCAGCAGAGAGCCTGCTCCTCACTCTCCCTCTGCCTGCTGCTCCATTGGTGCTCTCTCTCTCCCTCTGTCAAATAAATAATTAAAATATAAACAGACAAAACAAACAAAGAACCACCAACAGGATGTGTGTCTATGTATTTTTATTTATTTGAAGGAATTGGCTCATAGGATGAGTACCTCCAAAATCTGTAGAGCAGGCAGAGGTAGATAGAGACCTCCTGCAGGGGCAGCCCTCACAGGTTATAAGCTCATGTTCTAGAATCAAAGCAGTTTTACATCAATCCCCAGTTTTGTCAGTTATTAGCACAGAACCTTGGGCAAGTTACTCAACTGTTTAAGTCTGGTTCTTTTCATGTATAAAAGGACAGGAAATGGCAACACTATGTCATACTTTGTGTGTGCGTGTGCACACCCCACCCCTACATAGGATGGTGTGCACAAAACGTTTGCAGTAGTAGTTGGCACAAAATAAATGCTCAATAAAAGTAGCTAGTAGCGTTATCGCCAACAGTGGTTTCACCATACCAATTTAGAAACATGAGTGCTGTCTTTGATTTTCTTACTCTTCCTCCAAATGATGACCTACTTTATTCTACTTAAGAACTATTTTTGATTTGTCCCTTTGTCCCTTTCCCCACAGCCACTACCCTAGTTCAGATGGTTGTAAACTTTCTAATCCTCTCTCCAGCTAAACAGAATCATCTTTCTAAAATGGATCTGAGAATGTTTCCTGTTGCTTAAAAAAAGTGATGACTTCCCTTCTCTATCACAAAGTTTAATTCTTTTATTTTTTATTGAGATATAGACATATAACATTGTGTAGCCTTAAGGTGTGCAACACGTTGACTTGATACATTTATCTATTGCATTATGATTACCACCTCAGTGTCAGCTAATACCTCTATCATATTATACAAGTATAGTTTTTTGTTTGTGTGTGTGTGGTGAGAACAAGTAAAACCTAGTCTCTTAGCAATAAAGTTCAGTTCTTTATCAAAGCCTTCAAGGTTTTCTACTGTCTGTTCCTGCGGTAGACTGCATCATTGTTTCTAATTCTTCATGCCCTCTCTTCAGCCATGTCCTTTGCTGTATGCCTTTACAGTTCCTTCCACTAAAGGGTTGGAATGCATTTCCCCACCCCTGGGCTTTGGATTGACCATGTGTTTTTCTCTCTTGCACCTCTACTATCTTATGAGAGGGAACTGCTCAGGCTAGCAGCTGCTCTCTGAGCAGGGTGAGAGAGATGTGGAGCAGAAACATTCTAGCTGAGTCCAGCCTATATCGGCAGATGCATAAAAAATAATAAACAAGTGTTGTCTTAAACCACTGAGTTTTGGGGTGGTTTGTTATGCAATAGTAAACTCCAAAATCCTTTTTCAGGTAACTTTCTCCTGCAAAACCCATGTTCCAAATTCATAGGAGGACTTTTTCCCAAGTGTGATACTGTGATGTGTTAAAAATACATAGTTCAGGGGCGCCTGGGTGGCTCAGTCGTTGAGCATCTGCCTTCAGCTTGGTTCATGATCCCAGAGTCCTGGGATTGAGCCCCACATTGGGCTTTCTGCTCAGCGGGAAGCCTGTTTCTCCCTCTTCTACTCCCTAGCTTGTATTTCCTCTCTCGCTGCTTCTCTCTCTGTCAAAAAAAAAAAAAAAATACATAGTTCAGATAACCTAAATATATTTCTCACTTTGGTCTTTGTCCATAGGTCCTGGTTCACAGCTTCCTAAACCCTTGGAACTTCGTAAGTGTTAAGAGTGGTAAAGACATCTTTTATTGTATTAACAAGGTGACTTTTGGTCCCCACCCATGGATGTGGGCTGGTTGCCTGGAGAACAAACCATGTGATTAGAGCTTGGAAACATCAGGGCCCACCCCCCAAAGCTGAACCAGCTATTGAACAATGACTTAGTCAATCATGACCATGCATTGGAACCTCCATAAAAACCCAAGGGAGCTGGGTTGAGAGAGCTTCCTGATCGGTGAGCATGTGGAGATGCAGGGACAGTGGCACCCAGCAGGGGGCATGAACGTTCCTCAAAATGACCCCCTCCCTTGCCCTATGTGTCTGTCTGTTGATTTGTGTATCCTGTATCATATTCTTTAATAAACAGGTAACGTAAGTTAAGTGTTTCCCTGAGTGCTGTGAGCTGTTCTAACACATTAAAGGACCCCCAGGAGGGGATGGTTGGAACCTGTAGTCTGTAGCTGGTAGATCAGAAGCACAAGTAACAGCCTGGGGCTTGTGACTGGCATCTGAAATGAGTGGAGTGACTGAGTCCTTAACCTGTGGAATCTGATGCTAACTCTGGGTCCACAGGGTCACAACTAAGTTGAATTCTGTGACACCCAAGTGGTAGTTGAGAATTGCTTGGTGTTGTGTATGGGGAACTTCTCCAAATCTGCATCCCACGGAATTGGGTCAGGGAACCATAAAAAAGTTGATGTCAGGGGCGCCTGGGTGGCTCAGTGGATTAAGCCGCTGCCTTCGGCTCAGGTCATGATCTCAGTGTCCTGGGATCGAGCCCCGCATCGGGCTCTCTGCTCAGCGGGGAGCCTGCTTCCCCTTCTCTCTCTGCCTAGCTCTCTGCCTACTTGTGATCTCTCTTTGTCAAATAAATAAATAAAATCTTAAAAAAAAAATAAAAGTTGATGTCAGTTGACCAATACAGTTCTTAAATTCTCTGCTGTTCCTTCAGCTGAGAATACCCTTTGATTTTCTTTATCTTTCAAAACCCTACTCATCCTTCTAAGTCCAGCTAATAGGTCACATTTTGTTTTGTTTTCTTTCTTTCTTTCTTTCTTTTTAAGATTTTATTTATTTATTTGATAGACAGAGATCACAAGTAGTCAGAGAGGCAGGCAGAGAGAGAGGGGGAAGCAGGCTCCCCGATGAACAGAGAGCCCAATGCAGGGCTCGGTCCCAGGACCCTGGGATCATGACCTGAGCTGAAGGCAGAGGCTTAACTCACTGAGCCACCCAGGCACCCCTAGGTCACATTTTCTGTCAGGCCTTCTGATACCTCTGTTGCCTCTGATAACACCAATTCCTTCGATAATCTCCCACAGCTCTTTATCTATATTCTCTGATACTCTAGTTATCCAAGTACACCTGTGCTTCTCACTCATCTCTAAGCTTCTTCAAGGGGAGTATGTGTGGGACTTACTCATCATTGTATCCTCTTCAGTGCCCTGCATAAATTCCAGAAATGCTTGTTGGAAAAATAGAATGAATAAATGAGGGAGGAGTGAATTCAAATGTAATCTCTGTCTTCCACGAAAGCTTATTAGTGACCTAATGATTTGCTGACATTGGGCCCAGTTTAAACTTCCATTCAGATACCGCGGATTTAAACTGGAGAACATTAGTAAAACAAGTCGAGAAAAATGGCTAAGAATTAGTTTTTCTAGGGAAAGACAAACTCAAAGTGTAGTTTTCAAAAGAATGAAATTGTCATTCTCGTGCAAATATAAAATGAACCCATAGCAAAGATTTTATCCAGTACATTATTTAATGAAGGAACCAGTAAGGTGTTCATACTGTTTTAAAGAGCATTTGAGGAGCTAGGTACATGTAAGCAATTAATTAGGAATATTACAATAGGAATTCTGACTTACATCCAAAACTGCTTAATAGCCCATGGAACAGTAAATGATTACTTTTTTAGATACGTTTTTCACCACACAGAAATTATTTGTACCTCTATCAGATAAAAACTTACACAGTAACATGTCATTTCCCTAAGTCTGGGAACTTTGGTAAATAGTTTTAGCACTAATTAGTCACCATGTGAATTAGGCTTAATAGTCAATCAGTTATTTTGTAGATCATTAAAAAGATTAATTCCTGAAATTTGGATTATAGCAGGAATTTTGGCAAGCTATGTCAATTAAAAATATTTGTTGAGTGTGTCTGTGTGCAGCTAAACAAAAGCACTATGTTCTGAATATGAGCCATTCTCTGACTTTCAGGCGTATACACAGCAAATTATTGGTGTAGGAATTTCCTTAATAGATAGTCAGATTGGTTCTCTGCAACAGCCCTGCATAGTGAGAATGGCAGGTATGGCTCTGCCCATTTTATAAGTATTCCATAACTTCATCTTGTAACTTGCTCAGAAGCCTTCAACTATTAAATCACACATACAGTCTGGATTCAAAACAAGGTTTTCTGTTTCTCAACCCAGTCCTCCTGTTTCCCCATCTAGAGGCCCCTTTCATAGGATGTCTTGAAATAGTTTGTGGATCCTGTTGTTTGGTTTTTAGTTTACAATTTTTAAAAAGATTTTATTTATTCGTTTATTAGAAAGAATGAGAAGGAGAGAAAGGGAGAGAGAATCTGATGCAGACTCCACACCGAGCGCAGAGCCCCATGTGGGACTCAATCCCATGACTTCGACATCATGAGCCGAAATAAAAAAATCTGACACTTAACTGACTGAGCCACCCAGGTGTCCTTCAATTTACAATTAAAAAAAAGAAAAGTCCTTTAGAGCTGGACTTTCAAATTGCCAGAATCCACAGAACTGACCGAGTTCACCAGCTTGTTTGGCCTACACAAGGTAATGAAATTTTCTTAAATTTAAACATCAGCAGATTTTACACTCAAGTCCAGATTTGGGGCATTTCTTTACAAAATGGTAGATCTGGTAGTTGGAGGCTCACATCTGTGTGTGACTGCAGGCCAGGGATGGGTGTCTGCTGCCCCTGATGGACAGCACCCGCACAACCTCCCTTACTCACCTGGCCTTCCTTATGGCTGAGCGCACTGAGTTTGCAACCCTAGCTCACCTGGTCCCTGCACCCCCTCTCCCCGCCCGTCCCCAGGCAGTGTGCACCATCCACACAGCTGCAAGGGAAGCCAGCCTTCAGCAGATTGCAAAGGGAACCCCGCAGCTCCCTCGGATGGTTTGTCACTTACTTGACAAGATAGGCCAGAAGTTTCACGTGGCCCTCAAGAGAACTCATTGAGTGCACCTCTTCAAGCCCTGTTCTCTGTGGCAACCACTGCTGGAATGGGAACAAGAAAAAGAGATCTGGGGAAGAGTGAAAGATACATTTGTGTCACTTAGATCTTGAAGTTCTGCTGGAAAAGGACCAAATGGGATTTCTGAGGGATGGCGGGCCACCTCTGTTAGTAAGATGACTGCACAGCTTTTATTTGTGGACCTGGTCTGGGGAAATGCGTTCTGAGAAATTCTCTAAAGGAACAGAACATTGTCTAGGACACTGCAGGAGATGAGTTAATCGTTTGAGGCCCAGGTGCTGAACTTGTCCCTGGGCCTATTTTCTTCTTCAGGCCTAAATTAATTAATGTTTCATAAATTAGCATTATTTATCCAGTCATAGATATGCATGTGGCAGAGAGGAGAGGAAGCGAACTCTACACTCTTCTGCTTTGGACTGACTGGGCTGGAAGGGGGTTGCACAGAAGGAGAGTAGAACTCATTCTTGGGATGAGACCGTACCTTCTCTCTCCCCATCACTTTGTTGTTTGCTTCACGGATTATTGTGCTAAGCGAGGAAAAGGGTCCTAGGAGAGGGAGCCCGAGAGCCCGGGGTAGAGCCAGTCACCCCTGTCCTCAGTTCAGAGATCTGGCTGCAGTTACTGACTGGTCCTGAGGCTCAGTCTCCTCTACGAAAATGGGATAGTTCCGCTCCCAAAGTGTGATTATGAGAAACGAAGAATCGGTGTGCGTGACTGGAACTCGGAAGGTACTACCCAAATATGAGCCAAACACCTACAACTGATATATGTTGGCTTCGTTTCCTTTCCTTTCCTTCCCTTGTGTGTGTTAAAGATTTTGTTTATTTATTTGACACAGAGAGAGAGAGAGAGTGAGGGGGCAGGGAGAAGCAGACTCCCCACTGAACAGGGAGCCCCATGTGGGGTTCGATCCCAGGACCTGGAGATCATGACCTGAGCCAAAATCAGACGCTTGACCCTCTGAAACACCCAGGCACACTCCCCTCCATTAACCATTTTAAAGTGTACAATTCAGGGGCCCTTGGCACATTTGCGGTGTTGGGCAAACATCACCTCTATCTAGTTCTAGGACATTTTCATCGCCCCACACGGAAACCGTGTTTCTATTACTCAGTTACTCTCCATGCACCCCTTCCCTAGTCCCTGGCCACCTCTAGTCTACTCTCTTTACAGAGTTGCCTATTCTGGATGTTTGTAGATACGCCTATCTGACGTATCTACAATACGGGACCTTTTGTGTCTGGCTTCTTTCACATAGCATAATAACTTGGAGTCTCAAAAACCATTATTTTGATTATCACTACCCTTTGAACTTGTCTGACTAACATTCCAGAATTATTAGGATCCTTTTTGAAAGTGACCATAAGAGATTAAACCCCCAAACCAATAATGGTTCAAACACCTTCTAGGGTAAATAGAGCTTCCCTCTCTGCATGTTTGGGTGCCAGATATTTTGGGGTAAGTAGGAGACAATGCTGCAGGTCACTGCAGGTCTCTCTAAAAAGAGAGAGAGAAAGAAAGAAAGGAGGGAAGAAAGAAAGAGAGGGAGGAAGGAAAGAGGGAAGGAAGAAAGAGAAAAACATGAACAACATGAGGTAGGTTCCCAGTGAACTCTGTGTTGTGAGAAACTAGTGAGTAAATCCATATAAAGAGCTTAGACGGTCTTTGAAACTTGGTACTCAACAGGAGGTAGCTGTTGTTATTACTGGTATCATTGCGCCTTGTTCGATATTTTCTGATTATTCATTATAGTAGTAATAGTATCTGTAGTGGTAGTAAGAAGGGTAGATGAGTAGATGGGTGCGTGGGTGGACGGATATAGCTACTTTGGAGGTTCGGCCAGTTACTGCGTAGATTGAATCCAATTGTGCATTCTTGAAATGGAGAGACGGGTTCAGGAACTACTGGGGCCACCATGAGATGGACCGGAAGCCCCCTGATTATCTGACCTCCATACACTAAGGCGGGCAATAGTGGTATTTTGGGTCACAAGAATATAGAATCAATTCAAATCAGTAATTCAATTTAAACAAGTGATCAGTAATCCTCCAAAAGTCTGATTATTTCTTCTTTATCCAATCTATAATCACCTGATAAATAGCCTCAGGTCCCTTGGAGGAAGGCGAGGAGGTTTAAAATTCTAGTGGAGTCATAAGTTCTGACCTCAATGGGGGCCTGTCTCCCCCTCATTCAAGGGGTTCTGAGTGTGTAAACTGCTCACAACTGAACTGAGGGACTGTGTCTTTCCATTATGATTATTCACATCTCTTTACCAAAATGAAAGCTTTTGGCTTATACAAAACCAATTGGATTTTTGAAGGCTAGCCGTCTGTATGTTCTGAGGACACTATGACCAACTAGCCCAGGCCAAAGACCTCTGCAGATCAGACTGATGATTCCGTATTCCTCTGCTGCCCATCACTAGAGCCGAGCCTACCACATCTTTCAGAACCAAATGCAGCCACTTGGCCTCTACTACCTTGGGATCCCATCACTTCCCTCTCTGAGAAGCCCACCCACAAGGGAAGAACCAGAAATTGCAGCTAAACTTTCTAACTTCTGTGAATGTTTGAAGGCTCAGAACTATGTGTCTGGATATTGATATCATACAAAAGTGTAGGTTACTACCTTCAATCTGTTCTTTTAAAAACATTCTTTCAGGGCCACCTGGGTGGCTCAGTCTTTAAACCTCTGCCTTCGGCTCAGGTCATGATCCCAGGGTCCTGGGATCAAGCCCCATACCAGAGCTTCTCCCTCGCCCTCTGCCCCTGCTCCGGGCTCATGTGCTCTTTCTCAATCTCTCTCAATAAATAAACAAAATCTTAAAAAAAAAAAAATTAAAAGGGAGTGTGATGAGAGTGATGGGTGAGAGGGCTACTTTAGGTTAAGTAGGTCAGGAAAAGCCTGACTGAGAGGTAAATTGCAAGGACATTGGACAGCATTGTTATATAGGTCTGTATTTCTTGACATGAAGAGATATTACAAACCATGTTTTTCCATAAAGCCCTCAGTGTGGGAGGGGGTTGGAAGGGGCTGTATGCCAGAAAGACGTGGGAAGGAACCAGTACTGAATAGAATACTTCCCCCGCTGCAAGGAACTGCAAACTTGACTCAAAGCTGATTGAACAGTAAAGTGAGTTATCCGCTCCTGTAGCTCAACAGGCAGGCTTTCCCGGGACCCAGTAATGTTCTGGAGGACCTGGTTTCTTTCTGTCTCTCTCTCTCCTGCTTTCCATGGAGTTGTTTCTTCTCTCAGGATCCCAAGAGAGCTGCCAACAGTTCCTGGGTTACGTGTCTCCTCATTAAAGCCCAATAGGACCTAGAGAGCCTCTTTGTTTCAGTGCAGCGAAAAAAGACATGAACTTCACTCTCATTGGACTGGCCTGGGTCACGTGACCTCCCTGAACCAAATTCCTTGGCCAGGGGGTTGGGCTTTAACAGTTAGCTGACATCAAAGCAATCCTTTAACCACCAGACTGAGAACTAGGGACAAAGAATATGTCCCAGAAAAAGTTTGGGGAAAAGTTTCCTAGAGGAAGGGGGAAAAGTTCTGGGTGGCAAATACCAGCCATGAAAATGTGTCACTGAGCTTTAGATAATGGAATTCCCAGTGATTTTTTTTACTTTCTTTTTTTTTTTTTTTTAAAGATTTTATTTATTTGACAGACAGAGATCACAAGTAGGCAGGGAGGCAGGCAGAGGGGAAGGGGGAGAAGCAGGCTCCCTGCTGAGCAGAGAGCCCAACGCGGAGCTCTATCCCAGCACCCTGAGATCATGACCCGAGCCGAAGGCAGAGGCTTAACCTACTAAGCCACCCAGGCGCCCCTTAATTTCTTTTCTGAAATTTTTACAGTGAGAAGACATTAATTTTTGCAACTACAGGACAACAAAACTATCCCTTTGTTTTTTAATCTGGCAGAATCAATAAAAGACAATAAATGAATTAAGACTTTTTGGGGGGGGCTAGTATGCAATTAGCTCTCTACTTTGAATTTGCTTCTCCTTCCCTAAAGCATTGTTTGTTCGTTTATTTGTTTTTATTTATTTTTATTTTTTTAATTTTATTTATTCCTTTGACAGAGACAGATCAGAAGTAGGCAGAGAGGAAGGCAGAGAGAGGAGGAAGCAGGCTCCCTGCCGAGCAGAGAGCCCAATGCAATGCGGGACTCGATCCCAGGACCCTGAGATCATGACCTGAGCTGAAGGCAGAGGCTTTAACCCACTGAGCCACCCAGGCGCCCCTGTTTGTTCGTTTTTTAATCATATTCAATTTGTCAACATATAATACAGCATTAGTTTTTGATTAAACCATTGTTTTTGCAACAAACCAGCTATTCCAACTTTTTTCTTGGGTAAAAAGGAAGGAGGTGTTGGAGGCCGACTCTTGGATCCTCAGTGTTCAGAATGTCCCTCCTACCCTCTGTTTCACTTAACAATTTAGCAATGCCTGCTGGCTAGCTCTTCCCAGCTTCCAACGAGCTATTCTGGGCCCCTGTAATTACTCAGCCAGTTGAGAGTTCTCTTTGGCGACAGCTGAGATACTGAAAACTAAGAATAGGAACCTGACTGATGAAGGACGGTGACAGCGATGAGGCCACGAGGAAATCTGCTCCCTGCCAGGGCTTCTGTAATAGACCTAAAACTCAGTTTTGTTCTTCGCTCCCTAGCTGGCCTCTGGTCTGTGGTTTTGCTGTCCATGCATTTCCTGAAATCTTGTCAGCTGCATAATCGCCCAAATAATATGGCCTGGAGAGGCTTATTAAGGTCCCAGAGAACGTTCCTTCTCAGCCGGGCTTCCAGCCGGGAGCCCTAGGTCTGTGTTTGCCAGACAATTCTCCATTGTACACTTGGAGACTTTTTCTCCCAGAGGCTTTTGATTGGAGGCCATAAGGATGTATGTGTGTGTGTGTGTATTTATTATTATTATTATTATTATTTGCATTTTTTAAGAGCTTCTGAAAGAAGGCAATGAAACTCTAAGACTTCTTTGCACAGTTCACGCTTTTGTAAAGCGACAGGATTCTGCAGCTGGAGGCTGGGCTTTCCCTTCGCCCAGCTCTAGACTTGAGCAGTTTAAGTGAAGATTAAAATGAATGTTTGGGGCCTCCATGGAGGCCTTGGAGGCTGATGGCTGGGCTCTTCTGAGCGCTCACTCGCACATAGGTCTAGCTGGCGGGTGCTGGCTGTTGTGTGGAGTTTCAGCTCTTGTTCGCTTCTGCCTTCCCATGGGGGTTCTCGGAGAGTTGGTGCAGACTTCCTCACAGCACGGTGGCTGAGTTCTGAAGGCACGCGCTCCAGAAGAAGGAGCCAGGAGAAACGATACCTCCTCTGACCTTGCCTCACGAGTCAGCAATCGTTATTTCTACCACAGTCTACTCACTGAAGCAGCCATCAGTCCCAGTCAGGTTCAGAGAGAGACTAAATAGAATCTGCCTTTGGATGAAGGGAGGTCAGGTTCTGGAAGAATGGGAGACTGGAAATTTTGCTGTGATGGCTTTGGGAAAACATAATCGGCCACTGTCACGTATTGGTCTCTAAGTGGGAATACCAAGGTACTTCCAAGACTCTGGATAATCATACTTTTTTTTTTTTTTTTAAATTTAGGAAGAGAGGGTGAGGAGGGGCAGAGGGAGAGGGAGAGAGAATCTTAAGCAGACTGCCCGCCCAGCCCAGAGCCCGACATGGGCCTCGACCTCATGACCCAAGACCATGACCCAAGTTGAAATCGAGAGTCAGATGCTTAACCGACTGAGCCACCCAGGCGCCCCTGGATAATTACACTTTAAAATAGAGAGCGGCGATGGTGTTGGGAAAGAGCATGGCTGGCCCCAGAGCACCAAAGGTAGATGTTTGGTCTGGTTTCCCTGAGCAATCTCTGAGAGAAAGTCTAAGGAAAAAGGAAGGCTGTAGGAAGGAGCCAAGGTCAAAATCGGTTACCTGGTTGTTCGAAATACCCTGCCCCACTATGGAGATCTTCAGTTTAAACAGTTGACTCTTCTGACAGACTGGAAGGACAGAGCTCTGTGAAGCCAGAGACCAAGTCTGCTCTGCTCTGACGGGTGTCCAAAGTGCCTCACATATCCCGGCCCAGCGACGGGTGGGCAAGGGGGCCGTGGGTAGGGCTGGGTTATTGGCAAAGATCTGAGACTGGAGACTGGTTCTGAGCTTGACCAGTTGGGTTCCATTCGGCATGTCCTGGGTGAGGGCTGTGCCGTCAGCTCATTGGCATCCCAAGGTACCCCAGGGTGGCCAGCTTCTGAGGCGCTCTGTGAAGAGGACCCTCGAGCCTTGTGTGTGCTTTTTGACCCACTTCTCTCTTCATGTCACTTCCAAAGTAAGGGGCCTGCAAGTTGCAGGTGACACGATTAGGAATTCAGTCCCCGCTGAGAGGGAACAGGATTGCATGCATCAGTTCACATATCCTGAGTGGATTCATTGAGTGACTATTAGGCCCCGGATGTTGGCTCTGGGTATGATTGGGTCTTAGTGACTCCAGAGCCTGTACCATACTCTAGAGAGTGACAGGCAAATGCTAACCAAAGGACAGGAGGATGAAAGGGAGGAGCAGGGTCGGGGAGACACGGCCTGAAGGGGAGAGGGGGTTATTTGTCTTTTTATTGCAGAGTTATATGGTCAATATACAAGTCCCTTATCAATACAAGATTTGCACACAGTTTCTCCCATTCAGGGAGTATCTTTTCACTTTCTTATTGGTATCTTTTTTTTTTTTTTTAAGGATTTTATTTATTTAGTTGCCAGAGACAGAGGGAGAGAGAGCGAGCGAGCACAGGCACATAGAAAGGCAGGCAGAGGCAGAGGGAGAAGCAGGCCCCCTGCCGAGCAAGGAGCCCGATGTGGGACTCGATCCCAGGACCCTGAGATCATGACCTGAGCTGAAGGCAGCCGCTTAACCAACTGAGCCACCCAGGTGTCCCTTATTGGTATATTTTGAAGCACATTTTTTATTATTATTATTATTATTTTTTTAATTTATTTAGTCAGAGAGAGAGAGCGAGAGCGAGCACAGGCAGACAGAGTGGCAGGCAGAGTCAGAGGGAGAAGCAGGCTCCCCGTGGAGCAAGGAGCCCGATGTGGGACTCGATCCCAGGACGCCGGGATCATGACCTGAGCCGAAGGCAGCTGCCCAACCAACTGAGCCACCCAGGCGTCCCTTGAAGCACATTTTAAACTGTCATAATTTCAGTTTATCTATTTTTTCTTTGATTGTTTGTATTTTTGGTGCCCTGATTTGTTTTGCATGTATTTTTGAGTTTCAAGATTTTGTTTTTGGTGGTTGCTCTAAGAATTGTGATATGTATCTTTAACTTGAAGCAATCTACTTCCAACTGATACTGATTTAATTCTGCTAAGATATAGCAACTCTGTTTAAATATAGTTCCATCTCTCCTCTTTGTGTTATCATTGTTATGTATATCACATCCTTATTTGTTATAAAATATAGCTATTTTTTTGTTTGATGTGATGGCAAATTTAAATTCATGTCGATGATAACATGAAGGGTTAGGAGATGGGTACAGAATTACTTTGTGAAAATTGTGGTGACATTTTTTTTCAAGTCCTAGAATAGCATAGAAATATGGAGTAACTTTCAATATTTGTGGAAAAGAGTTGAATGGCATTGACAGTAGTATTTTTTTTTTAAGGTTTTATTTATTTGACAGACAGAGATCACAAATAGGCAGAGAGGCAGGCAGAGAGAAGGGGGAAGCAGGCTCCCTGCTGAGCAGAGAGCCCGATGCAGGGCTCGATCCCAGGACCCTGAGATCATGACCTGAGCTGAAGGCAGAGGCTTTAACCCACTGAGCCACCCAAGCGCCCTGGCATTAACAGTAGTATTAAGAGTACCGAAATGCAAATCAGTGTACAAAGCCGCAGAGGGAGACAGAAAGGGAAAATATAGAAAACTTTATCAACTCATCAGTCTAGAATAGAGGAAATATAAGAAAAGTATGCTAAAAGGGAAAATACATATTATAATGGTAAAAGCAAGTAAAAATGAATCAACAAGGACAAAAAGTATTAATGTATTTTAAAATGACCTATTGGGGCACCTGGGTGGCTCAGTCAGTTCAGTGTCTGCCTTCGGCTCAGGTCATCATCTCCGGGTCCTGGGATTGAGCCCTGCTTTGGGCTCCCTGTTCAGTGGGGAATCTGCTTCTCCCTCTCCCTCTGCCCCCTTTGTCACCCCCACCCCCAATTCATGCTCGCTCTCTCTCTTTCTCTCTCATATATAAAATCTTTTAAAAAATAATATTACCTATTAAAGATAGAGGTAATGGGTTGGGTTTTCAAAGTGTAACTATACTTACAACAGATATATCTGTAATACCACCACTAGAAAAGTTGAAAATAAATGAATGGAAAAAGATATAGCAAGCAAATACTAACTGAAAAGAAAGCTTCTCATGGGGGCACCTGGGTGGCTCAGGCATTAAGTGTCTGCCTTTGGTTCAGGTCATGATTCCAGAGTCCTGGAATCAAGCTGAGAGTTGGGCTCCCTGTTCGGCGGGAAGCCTGTTTTTCCCTGTCCTGCTTCCCCTGCTTGTGTTCCTTTTCTCGCTATCTCTCTCTCTCTGGCAAATAAATAAAATAAAATCTTAAAAAAAAAAGCTTTTTATGACAAAAAATTAAAAAAAACAAAAGCATTAATAAGGTAATAAGTAATAAGTAATAATAAGTAATAAGGAAGACCATTCAACAACTTAAGTATAAAATATGAAACTGATAGAATTTTAAGAAAACATGAACAAATCCACAAACTAGTGTTCCTTACAAGTACAAAGGAATGGTTTCCTAAGATTGGCTCTATGACCATGTTCTAATCAATGAAATAGAATAAATATCGTGTGGCAAGTTTTGGGAAAGTCTCTAGAAGGATACGTGAGCTGCTCTTTGCTCCCTCTTCATTGCTTCCTCCAGTCAGCTGGCTGGAATATGGATGTGATGTCTGGATCTGAAGCTGCTATGTTATACCATGAAGCAGGAGTCATGTACCCAGGGTAGCAGAACAGCAAAATAAAGGCCTGAAACTTTGTAATACTATCTACCAATCCTGTGAAGTCTGCCACTGGAATTCTTTTATATCTCAGAGAAACTAATTGACAGCTTTTTGAGCCAATGGTATTTTGGATTTTCTGTCAGGCATCAAGAGCATTAAAGAGGTAGCTCTTTTTGGGGTGCTTGGGTGGCTCAGTGGGTTAAAGCCTCTGCCTTCGGCTCAGGTCATGATCCCGGGGTCCTGATCGCAGCGTCCTGGGATCGAGCCCCACATGGGGCTCTCTGCTCAGCAGGGAGCCTGCTTCCTCCTCCTCTCTTTCTCTCTGTCAGCCTCTCTGCCTACTTGTGATCTCTGTCTGTCAAATAAATAAATAAAATCCTAAAAAAAAAAAAAAAAGAGGAGGTCGCTCTTTTTAAAGGAGTGCTCAACTATTTGTTAGAGGGTGTTTTTAGTCGAGCTGCTGCTACCCCTTCTTAGTTTGTGATCGGCAGTTGTTTTACCTGCATTTCAGCTACAAAATATAACACCGTGTCATCTAATTTTTCTCAGGTCCTATACAACACAGATCTGCAAAGAAATATCTATCTAATCAAGGTCAAGTCTTCAACAATGAAAATTTGTTTCACCGATAATCAATCTTCTCTCCAACTGATCTTTCCAGATACACAATAGATACATAGTAACTTCTCATTTTCATGCTGAATTATAGTATAATCTTTCTGAAGATCACGTCACACATGCACCTAACAGTGCAGACTATCCAGATGAGCAGCGATGATAACGTAAACAGCCACGACCAGGCTCCGGTTCGTAAAGCACAAATACGTCCTCACTAATGCCTGGTGAAGAGTAACACACAACGCCGTGGATTCTTAGACCTACTCACGCTGATTTCAAGGGCAATAAAATCTTAGTGTCAATATCATTTACTAAGTTTTGATATCTAATAAGGAGAATCCTTCCCTCTTGGTGGTGGTTGTTTTAAGCCACTCAGCTTTGGGGGCGATTATTTATTTATTTATTTTATAAAAAATATTTTATTTATTTATTTGACAGACAGAGATCACAAGTAGGCATAGAGGCAGGCAGAGAAAGAGGGGGAGGCAGGCTCCCTGCTGAGCAGAGAGCCTGATGTGGGACCCTGGGATCATGACTTTAGTTGAAGGCAAAGGCTTTAACCCACTGAGCCATCCAGGTGCCCGTGGGGGTGATTTATTATGCAACAAAATCTTAGTGATATTTTCATTTATAAAGTTAGTCATGAAATGCATCTGTTTCTAAAGTTATACTGATTCCTCATTAAATAAAAAGTTAGATATCTGTGTTTATGATAAAAGGAGAAATGACATCTTAGCCATTGGGTTTATTTAAATGTCAACCTGTTCTTTCTGTAAATAACCATGTAGGTGGGGAAAGCTGAAAGTCACCTAGATTTAGGCCGGGGAGGAAAGACAAGTAAGCTCAGAAAAACCACAGGTCACATTGTGGCTAAGAATTCAGACTGATATTTATGAGCAATTGTAGCAAAGATTCAGTCATTTAAAAATATGTGCTTTTAGGGGTGAGTAATAAACCTTTCCAGAATCGAAAGGGTTTTTCCTGTTGTCAGCCCCTTTCCAGTCCCTGTTCGCTCTTCCAGAGGAATAAAGTGTCAGAATACCGTTTGAACAACCTAATACTTAACATTTTTAAAATTAACATATAATGTATTATTTGCCCCAGGGGTACAGGTCTGTGAATCATCAGTCTTAGACAATTCCCGGCACTTACCATAGCACATGCCCTCCCCAATGGCCATCCCCCAACCACCCCATTCCCCCACCCCCTCTCCTCCTGCAACCCTCGTTTTGTTTGCTGAGATTAAGAATCTCTTATAGTTTGTCTCCCTCTCTGGTTTCATCTTGTTTCATTTTCTCCCCCTTCCCCTATGATCGCCTGTCTTGTTTCTCAAATTAATACCTACATTTTTAAAAGGCATACCATTTTGTTATTGATAGTCATTGAAGGTGGGTGATAGGCATGTAGGAGTTCATTGTTCAATTTTCTCTAGTTTGTAGTATTTTTGAAAGTTTTTAATGATGAAACATTTCTTTAAAAGGCTGCCACTTTGAACACTTCCAAACAACAATGAATATTCACTGTGTATTTACCCATTTGGGTGTTTAGTAATTAAGCACTCACAATGTACATTACTTCCCAAGAAATATCTAGAGCATTTCTTCTCTACGGAGTGTCTGGGATTTGTTCTAAAGGACTCCAGTGGTGAAGGGAGTAGACAGTATGGATGCAACAGGATTGGCTGTGGATCAGGAGTGGTTGAAGCTAGGTGAGAGGTACGCGGGGCTCCTTATGCTGTCCTCTCTACCTATGCGCAAGTTAGAAATTTTCTGCAATAAGAACTTCTTAAAAAAAGAGGTATCTATGGCCCAGCAATTCCCCTGCTAGGTATAAACTCCCAAAGAATGGAAAGCAGAAAGTGGACCAGATATTTGTACACCCATGGTCATAGGAGCATTACTTGGAAGAGTCAAAAGGAAGAAGCAACCCGAACACCCATGGATGGACGAATGGAGAAGCAGAAGGTATCCCGTGCATACAATGGGGTATTTTTCAGACTTAAGAAGGAAGGAAATCGTGACACCTGTTGCAACACAGGTGAACCTCAAAGACATCATGTAAGCGAACCACGTGACTCACGCATGACAAATTGTATGATTCTACTTACATGACGTACTTAGAATAGTCAAATTCGTACAGATGGAAAATAGAATTTGTGGTTGCCAGGGGCTTGGAGTGGGGGAGGGAGAATGGGGAGCTGGTGTTGAAAGGGTATAGAGTTTCAGTTTGGGCAGATGAGAAAACGCTCTGGAGACGGATGGTAGGGGTGGTTGCCCAGTGGTGGGAATGTACTTGGTGCCCCTGAACAGCACATTTACACGGGGTCAAAATGGTACATGTTATATGCGGGGTTTACTGCAATAAAAAGACAGCTAGAAAAGACATGTCTGGGGATGTCTGGGCGGCTCAGGCGGTTAAGTGTCTGCCTTTGGCTCAGGTCATGGTCCCAGGGTCCTGGGATGAGCCTCGCATTGGGCTCTTAGGTCAGCGGGGAGCCTGCTTCTCCTCCTGCTTGTGTGCTCTCTCTCTCTCTCTCTCTCTCTGACAAATAAATAAAAAAAACTTAAAAAAAAAGATGTCTGATTTTTTTTTTAAAGATTATTTATTTATTTATTTGACAGAGATCACAAGTAGGCAGAGAGAGAGAGGAGGAAGCAGGCTCCCTGCTGAGCAGAGAGCCCAATGCAGGACTCGATCCCAGGACCCTGAGATCATGACCTGAGCCGAGGGCAGCGGCTTAACCCACTGAGCCACCCAGGCGCCCGATATGTCTGGTTTTTAAAAAATGATCCTAGGGAGAGAGAAGTAGAGCGAGAAAAACCGAAGCTGTATGTGAACATGATAAGCATGGCTTGATCCCTAAAAACTCTGATAATCCTTCGTGTGCTTCACAGACCCATCACTTCCTGATGCAGACAGATCCTCTGGTTCACTCTCCCACTCTGGCCCTCCTCCCCCGAAGCCCCCAGGCTTCCCAGTCAGCACTGATATGCCTCCTAGAGCCAGTCACGGCCAAAGCTGGGGTGGGAAGTGCTTCTCTGCCATGCCTCCTGGCCGTCCATCCTTCCTTTGCCTGTTGAGACTTCCCTGTCTCCAAGCCTGCCCTCCCAGATGGCGTCTTCCTGGGCTGCTGTGCTCCTAACCGGATCCAACCACTTGGCAACTCTCCACATCGTTCTGAGGAGAAGCCTGAGGAGGAGGTGGAAGGTGGGTCATTCGCTGTGGCCAGAGGAAGGGGGCAGTGGGAAGGATAGAGAAGAGTGACAAGAGGGACCTGCTCCTACTTGTCACGCTTTACACACATGACTTCAGACCTCTGGGTTCTTTCGTGCAGCTGTGTTGCTTTCCACCACTGCCCGTGTTTGTTGGCGCTCCCAAGAACTATCTAGAAGTCTGTTTTGTCTTGGGAACCACCCTCCCCAACGAATGCTCTTGCGGAGCTCATTAGAAGCTCTTTATGGCACATTATTCGGAAGAAGTCCAATAGTGAGAAGAAATCCATCAAAAGTTAAAAAAATACCACATTCATTTAAAGACTTATTCTACATACACTTCAATAAGGAAAATGATGGTGTGTAGACACAGCCCTTTAAAGGCAGACAAGGTAAGATTACAAAAGAAGTGTTATAAAAGTATTTTAAAACAAATGATTTCTGTCAATTACCTGTCTGATGTATTTTCACTAATTTATACCTCATCTCTCTCCCACAGAGTATTTTTTATTTTTTAATTTTTAATATTTTATTTTTTAAAAGATATTGTTTATTTATTTGAGAGAGAGACCCAGAGATAGTGACACAAGTGGGGAGGAGAGGGAGAAGCAGGCCCCCCGCTGAGCAAGGAGCCCTGATGCGGGCCTCGATCCCAGGACCCTGAGATCATGACCTGAGCCGAAGGCAGAGGGTTTAACCCACTGAGCCACCCAGGCGCCCCCCCATGGTGTGTTTCAAGTGGCTGGTAGAGACATGTAGAATTAAACAGGATGGAAAAATAATAATGAAAAGACAATGTCATCGGAAAAGTCTGGGAGGAAAGAAGTTAGTTTCAGGGAAGACTCAAGTGTACAAAACTCATGTCCTAGGATCTTGTGCTCTTCCCTGGTGGTGCGACACAGGCTGGACTCTGAGCCAGTCAGTATCGGAAACAAAGTGGGCAGGGCCGTCAATGACATGATGCGTACGATCGTTAAAGCCAAAAATAAACCTTTGCTATTCAGGAGAAGAAGAGCTGTTCCTGGGACTTCCTGTATTACTACTCTCAGGAGGTCCTGTGTGTCGTCAGAGACAGTGTCCTCGTGGTCATCCCAACCACTCAAATAGGAGCAGTTTCAAGGGGCTCTTTCTGGATGTGTGGTTCGATGTGACAAAGGCTGACCACAGAAGTCCTTTGGGAGTCTCCCGGGGTAGTCGGAAGAGTGCACTGCAAATAGCGTGACACTCTGTGACTCTCCTTTCCCATAGCAACGCCGTTAGCAAGGACTGGACAACAGAGAGACTCGTCTGTCTCAGGGACTTGTCTTGGAAACTGGAATCTGCTCTTGCTCTGGACCCTTTCCCTGCGTGTGGAAAGCCTTAAATTCAGCTTTTGTGACCCTCTGGGGTGAACCCTCCTGAACCCACAGTCTTATCCCTATAGTTGTCCTGAGGTGGGCTGCTCACGCATAGCTCTGATCTGCTGTTGACTAGATGCTACCACACCGCCGGGAGAATGTCTAGCCTCTGTATCTCTCGACTTGACAGAAAGTTTTGTGCCAAGGTCAAATCAGCTTCCTCTGCTAGGATCTAAATTGCTTTGCTATCTTCCCAACAGCAGAAGGGATGAAAGAAAAGAATTCTGATCTGGAAGGAGAATGGATGTGTTTTTGTCGAGTGACAAGCTGCAGCAACTTTTTCTCTTACTATCTTCAATTTAAACAGAGATGTTTCCATGTAAAATCCAGAACAAAAAGCAATAGTTGGTCTTCAGTTTGGGTTTACTCAGGGTTTCATAGACCAGGAGTCGTTAACAAAAGCTCAACACAGGGCCAGACTCGAGCATTTTGTTCCGTGCTGCACACTGGCTGTTTCTGCGGGCCTGACCTTGTGCGGCCCATGTGGGCTCCGAGTGGCGGGGGAGAATGACCAGATGCCATCCGCTACCAGGAGGCTCTAGAAGCAAGAGGCTCTCTGGGTGCCAGGCACAATGTAGGTGGAACAGCTTCTCAAAAGGATCCTGATCCTGGGTCTGGAAGAGCTGGACCCAGACCGGAGCCATCGATAGGCATCGACTTGTCTTTGGGACTTCCAAGAGTTGAAGGCAGGGTCTCAAAGGGGAGCTTTGCCTCCCCTCCAGCAGGCATGGGGTCTAACAAAAGAATACACGACTGGATACTGGCAAATGCAGTGGGCTTACAGAGAGTCCCTGGCGAGGAGGGTGGGAGCCATGCTATGGCTCTCCTCTCAGCCCCTTACCCAAAGCACTTGAATCTGGGGACCCGCCCTTCATTCCTGGGGAGGAAAGGAGGGGTGTGATCAGGAGGGAGTTGTGCAGACATGTGTTTTGACATATGTACACACTATGAAATGATCGCTATCAGGCTAATCAGTACAGCCATCACTTTACATACTATTTTCTTTTTTTCCACTTTTGTCCCCTGTCCCCATTTCTCCCCCCCCCACTTTTTTTTGAAAGAGAGAGTGTGTGTGTTTGTGTGTGTGTGTGTGTGTGTGTGTGTGCACGCACGCATGCGTAAGTAGAGGGCGGGGGGGTGCAAAGGGAGAGGGAGAGAGAGAATCTTAAGCAGGCTCCACAACCAGTGTCAGTCTCACAACACTGAGATCATGACCTCAGCCCACATCAAGGGTCATATCCTTAACCGACTGAGCCACCAGGCACTGTGCCCTCCCCTCCCCCTGCCCTTTTTTCTTTTTGGTGGTCAGAACACTTAAGATCTATCCTCTTAGCAAATTCCAAGTATACAATAGGGTATTACTGACAACAGTCACATTGTGGTACGTTAGATCTCTAGAACTGAATTATCTTGCATAACTGACACTTTGTACCCCACTGACCAACATTTCCCCATTTTCCACTCCCACTAGCCCTTGGAAATCACCATGTTACTCCTTGCCTCTATGGGTTTGACTATTTTAGATTCCACATTAAGTGAGATCATGCAGTGTTTGTCTCTTTGTATCTGGTTTATTTCACTTTGCCTCCAGATTCATTCATGGTTAATGTCTTCCGAGTTCAACCATGTTGTGGCCAACAAGAGGATTTCCTTCTCTTTTCAGACTGGATAATATTGCATTTTTAAAATATATATATATAATGCCCATATTATATATCACTATGCTTGTTGTATACATAGATTGATATAATGTATATACATCATATATATATATATGTATATATAAAATGTGTGTGTGTGTGTGTGTGTGTGTGTGCGTGTAGTGTGTGAGTCCATTCCCCTGTCAATGAACACTTAGGGTTGTGTCCATACCTTAGCTATTGTGAATGATGTTTCAGTGAACCTGGGAATACAGGTACTTGATTTCATTTCTTTCAGATACAGTCTCAGAAATGAGATTACTGGATTATAAGGTCATTCTGTTCGAATACTTTGAGGGAGCTTCACACTGTTTTCTGGGATGGTTATCCTGATTTGCATTCCCACCAGTGGTGCAGAAAGGCTCCTTTTTCTCCACATCCTCACTGACACATTCTTTTTGTACTGCTGTCAATTCTCTCTTCAGATCTGTTGATATTTGCTTTATACATTTAGGTGCTCTAATGTTGGATGCATGTATATTTATAATTGCTGTAGTTTTGTGTTGAGTTGACCCTTTTAATATTATATAGCTTCTTTGTTTTGATTTAAAGTCTACACAAATGTAGCCATCTCTGCTTTTTTTTTTTTTTAAAGATTTTATTTATTCACTTGACAGAGAGAGATCACAAGTAGGCAGAGAGGCAGGCAGAGAGAGAGAGAGGAGGAAGCAGGCTCCCTGCTGAGCAGAGAGCCCGATGCAGGACTCGATCCCAGGACCCCGAGATCATGACCCGAGCCGAAGGCAGCGGCTTAACCCACTGAGCCACCCAGGCGCCCTTTTTTTTTTTTTTTTTTGATTGCCATTTGCATTGCATATATTTTCCATCTCTTCACTTTCAGCCTAGGTTTGTCCTTAAAGTGTCTTATAGATAGCATATCACTGGATCTTTTAAAAAATCTGTTTATCCATTCTATGCCTTTTGATAGAGGAGTGTAATCCATTTACTTTTAGAGTAATTATCAATAGATGGAACTTACTATTGTCATTTTGTTAGATATTTTCTATCTATTTCCAGTTGTTTTGTCCCTATTTCTTTTTTACTGTCTTCCTTTGCTATTTGATGATATTTTATTTTGGTAGTGATTTGCTTTGACTTCTTCTTCTTGTTTGGTATCTGCTATAGATTTTCTTTGTGGTTATCCTTCAACTTGCATAAAATATCTTGTAATTAAAAGCATCTATTTAAAGTTGATAACAACTTAATGTCAACCCCTTAAAAAAAAAACACCATTAAATTTTCGTTTTTCTAGGCAATGAAGGCTTGGACCTCCTGGTCTGTTGTCTTGCTAATGTCACCTTTTGGACATATGACTTTTATCTTCCAAGATGTCTGAACACTTTCTTTCGAACCCATCCATTCCCCTGTTGAAAACCATATCCTGGTAATTTATACTGTGGCCATTTTATCTGGTCCTCTTCCCATTGCTTTCTATTCCATTCCCTGAGCCTGGCACTCCTTAAGGTTAAAAAATAGAAAGGAGCTTCCTTAACTTGGAACCCATATGCATTGGATTACATGGCCTGAACCTGAATTAAAGAACAGATAGAACATTCTCTGAGGTTGTATGTACGTGCCCTTGCCTGGCTGACTGATGGGCCACTTTTTCTCTCTCAGATCAGCAGTAGAAACCTGGATTCTTCTGGGGTCGAAGATGGGGAGGCAGAGAACTATATGGGGCCAGCTGTCCTGCTTGTGGATTGTCCCTCCTCCCAGAATAGGGTGATGCTGTTTAGGTTCCCAGGGCTGGAGTTGCTGAATAAGGAGATGGAGCTTGAAAAATCTTGGTAGGTCAGAACAGAACCACCCACCTGAGGAAGGAGAGGCAGCCTCAGCCCCGGAGCTTTGGGTGAGGTGATTACTTATACTTTCAGAGCACTTTTCTCCATTTCCTTTTCCCAAGGGTAGGAAAAAAGCTACTCACTATTAGGCCTGGTCTCAGGCAAGTAATCTATAAATGAAATCTAGGGACATACAGACAAGGTAATTGCCTGCTCTGTTCCATGATGCAAAGATTATTCTGGACATTTTTTTTTCCATGCTATTTCCACTCAGTGAGATCAGTTTTTTTCCTACCTCATGGATTCATGCCTTCCCTTTTCATTAATCCAGGTGTTTCCTTAACTCTAATCTTATGCATATCAGCCATCATTAGGTTTGCCAAAACTTTGTGTTTTGAGATCATTGAGTTCATATGCCGTTATAAGAAATAATACAGAGATCCTATACTCCCTTCACTCAGGCTCTCCCAATGGCGACATCTTGCATAACTAGAGTACAGTATCACAACCAGGAAATTGAATTGATACAATTGATCCCCCTTATTGAGATTTCACCAGTTTTACAGGAACTTGTGTGTGTGTGTGTGTGTGTTTTATTCTATGTAGTTTTATCACATGTATAGATTCTGGGGATCACCCCCACTGTTCCACTTCTACAAGGATCTCTTGTTGCCCTTCCGTAACCATAGCCCTACACCCTGGCAACTGTTAACCTCCTTTCCACTTGTATTATTACAATGATCTTGAAATGAACACTACGTATATAGTCATACAGTCTATCATTCTGAGGTTGGCTTGTTTCTCCCAGGATAATTCCCTGGAGAGTTGTCCAAGTGGTTGCCTGTATCAATATCTCATTCTGTTCATTTCTGTGGGAGAAGTGTCTCCGAGTGCAGTTACCAGGTTGCCTGGTAGTTGCATGTTTAGTTTTTCTACCAGTTACCAAACTATTTTCCAGAGTGGCCGTGCCATTTTACATTTCCACCAGTCATGTATGACTGACCCGGTTAATTACATCCTTGCTAGCAAGTTGTTGTTGTCACTTTTCTTAGTCATTCTGAGAGTTGGGTCATGGGTTTAATTGTCATCTCGCTGATGGCGAGTATAGATCTTCTTCAATGGAATGGCACTTTGTGTCTTTTGCTCATTCTCTGATTGGATTGTTTGTCTTTTTATTGCTGAGTTCCTCGTGTATTCTAGATTCTTTCTATCCCATCAGGTAAATGGTCTGCAATTCTTTTTTTCTGTCTGCAGCTTGTCTTCTTATCCTCTTAACTGACCTTTTGCAGAGCAAAAGTTTTTAATTTTGATGAGTTTCAACTTTCAAATGTTTCTTTTATAAATTGTGTGATTGGTGTCAAAACTAATAATTCTTTGCCTAATCCTAGATCCTTAAGATTTTCTATTTTTTCAAAAAAATTTATGATTTTAATATTACATTTACCTCTGTGATCTGTTTCGAATTAATTTCTGTGTAAGGTGGGATGTTTAGGTCAAGGTTCATTTTTTATCTTTATTTGTTTGTTTATTTTGGCCCATGGATATCCAGTTACTCTAGCACTATTTGTTGAAAAAAAATCCTTTTATTTACTTTTCATTTGCAGATGACAGACAGATCTTATCGACATAATGGGGCCTGAGCTGTGGCAGGTGTAGGAATACTGGGGGAAACACGATGTTGGGTAAGAGGGAAGGATTGCTCAAGGAGGAATTAACTCAGTCACGTGCTGTTAGAAAGAAAGGAAAATAGAGGGTCATTCTGTGGGTACAGTGGGGAGAAAGACTACCGCGGGAAGGACGGGGAAGAAATGGACTCTCATTTTTGCTGGTAGGTAAAGCACCAACGCCCAGCTGTTGTGTACTTGTCTGGAGTGAGGAGTAGGGTGAGGGATAACACGGGTGGCATCCAGGCATCCAGGTGGGCGTCTGCGAGGGTCGTAGGCAGCCGATGATCAGAACTCAGGGAAGACAGCATTTCCTTCCAGGTAGCCTCTCTGGTGACAGTGATGACAACAACTCTTGCCCGGTGCCCTAGCCTCTCCAGGCCATGACCAAACTTGGTTATCTCCCAGGAGAGGAAAGCCAGGGCTGCCTCTAACACACTTCTTGCTGCGTCTGCCCCCTTAGGCCCCCTTGTGATGTTGGAATGTAACTACTTAACGACTCAAGAGCCTCCCACAGAAGACGGGAAGGCTTTGCATTCCAACTCTCCTTCGTTCTCAGCCACGTGACTGTCTGCAAAAAGTTTCTGTTATTTTTGGGAGTGGAAAAACCAAACTTGGTACGGCTTCTTTGGAGAAGCAAGGTGATTGCTCTTCAGCTCGTTTTCAGAAAATAGACACTGGCTGATTCTCTTCAACGGGCGTTTAGAATTCCACAAGGATGAGGCTGGAGGGGAAGAACTATTCTGACACAGTTAATTCTGCATCTGCTCTTCGTTAGTGGTTGTAGTGGGGTCTGGAGCAGACTTGAATCAAACATTTTAGCATTTATAGGGAAAAAGCAAACAACAGGATGGGTGATATATACATTTTGGAGTTTTTTGTTTTAAAAAAGGAAAGGAAGCACCACCTGGCTAACTGATTAGGTCTGGGATTGTTCCAGGGCAAGTTATTAACATAAAAGAGAGGAGGACTAGACGATCTGGATGGTGATGTCTTATTTTCTGTCTTCTTTAAATGCCATATTGGCTGGCTCCTGTAACATACATTCAATCCATGTGCTTCTTTCACAGCTTTTCTCAGTGACCCTCACCTATACTGTACTGGGTTGAATGGTGCGACCCCTCCCCCCAATACAGGTTCATTTCATAACCCCCAGAACGTGTGGGTGTGACCTTATTTGGAAAGGGCGTTTGCAGATGTAATTGGGTTAAGGACGCTGAGATGAGATCATCTTGGATTTTCTGGGTGGACCATAAATCCAGTGACAGGTATCCTTGGAAGAGAAGAGAAACACCCAGAAAAGATGACTTAAAGATGAAAGTTGAGGCTGGAGTGATGCAGCCACGGCTAAGGAGCACCTGGAGCCACCAGAACCTGCAAGAAGCTTCCAGGTCTCTACCAACAGCTCACCAACATTTCCAAGATGTCAGTAGTGAATACAAGTCTAGACTTTATTTTTGTACTGAGGAGGAAAGTCTGTTGCTAAGGGGGGCACTCCAATATGACACTTGGGAGACTGTTTTTCCTAACACGTTTCTTAAGCTATTTCTCATGCGTTTTAAAAAAGATTTTATTTGTTTATTTCAGAAAGGGAGAGAGAGAGAGAAAAAAGAACACACAGAGAGAAAAGTGAGGGGGAGAAGCAGACTCCCACTGTGCAGAGAGCCTAATGTGGGACTCGATCCCAGAACCCTAAGATCAAGACCCAAGCTGAAGGCAGGTGCTACCAACTGAGCCACCCCGGTACTCCTCTTATGCATTTACTCATTCTAATTACCTTCTGCCTTTTAGAGGAAAGAACACTTGTTTTCCTGAAATCTTAAGATCCTAGTGTTGGAGAAGATTTAATTTAGAACCTGCAAATCCTATGGGTGTTAAACATAAACTCTAAGGAGAAGCTTTTAGAACATCTTTATTGGGATATAATTTACATTCCATATAGTTTACCCATTTAAAGTACAGAGTTCAGTGGTTTTAGTATATTCAGTGTTGTGCAACCATGACCAAAATGTAATTTCACAACATTCTCAGTATTCCAAAGAGAAATTTCATACCCATTACCTACCCTACCCTTTTCTAACCCCTCACTACATCCGCATTCCTCCAGGGCTAGACAACTATTAACCTACTTTCTGTCTCTATAGATTTTCTTATTCTGGAAATTTTGTGTGAATGGAATCATATAACAATATCCTGGCTTCTTTTACCTAGTGTATTTTCAAGGCTCATCTACATTAAAACATGTAATAGTACATCTCTCCTTTTTATGACTGAATAGTATTCCATTATATGGATGGAACACATTTTTGTTTAGATATTCATCCGCTAATGGACATTTGGGTTGATTCCCTCTTTAGGATTTTATGAATAATATGTCTATGAGTCTCAGTCTTACAAGTTTTTGTGTGGACATGGGTTTTTATTTTTTGTATACATAATTAGGATTGAAATATGCTGAATAATATGTTTAACATTTTGAAGAACATTCAGACTGTTTTCCAATGTGGCTATATCACTTTATTTCATTTCATTTTACTTTATTTTTGATTTTTTCTTCACATTATTGAGGTATGATTGGCAAATAAAGATTGTCTATATTTATATTGTACCATATGTTTTTTTAAAGGTGTAAAACCTGGTGATTTTTAATGTGCGCATTTCATTCTGAAATGATTACCACAATCAAGTTAATTCACAGACCTGTCACATCACGTAATTACAATTTGTGTGTGTGTGTGTGTGTGTGTGTGATGAGGATACTTAAGATCTACTCTCTTAGGGGCACCTGGGTGGCTCAGTGGATTAAACCTCTGCCTTTGGCTCAGGTCATGATCCCGGGATCCTGGGATAGAGCCCTGCATCGGGCTCTGTGCTCAGCCGGGAGCCTGCTTCCCCCTCCCTCTCTGCCTGCTTGTGATCTCTGTCTGTCAAATAAATAAAATCTAAAAAAAAAAAAAAATCTATTCTCTTAGCCAATTTCAAGTATACAATATGTGATTATTAATTATAATCACCATGCTGTATGTTGGATCTCCAGAATTATTTCTTTTCTTTTTTTTTTTTTTTTAAAGATTTTATTTATTTGACAGACAGAGATCACAAGTAGGCAGAGAGGCAGGCAGAGAGAGAGGAGGAAGCAGGCTCCCTGCTGAGCAGAGAGCCCGATGCGGGACTTGATCCCAGGACCCTGAGATCATGACCTGAGCCGAAGGCAGCGGCTTAACCCACTGAGCCACCCAGGCGCCCCAGAATTATTTCTTTTATAACTGAAAATTTGTATACTATGATCAATAATTTCCCCACTTCCCCTCCCCCACCTCTTGAGAACCAACTTCTACTCTCTGATTCTATGAATTTGACATTTTTAGATTCTTCATATAAGTGAGATCATGCAGTATTTGTCTTTCTGTATCGAGCTAATTCCAGTTAGCATAATGTCCTCCATATTCAACCATGTTGTTGCAAATGGCAGGATTTCCTTTTTTTTTTTTTTTTTTTTTTTTTTTAAGAGAAGGGGAGAGGGTAGTGGGGGCAGCAGGAGAGGGAGAGAGAATCCTTTGGATATACATCCAGAAGTGGGATTGCTTGATCATATGGTAGTTCTATTTTCTCTTTTTTGAGGAACCTCCATAATGTTTTTCATAATACCAATTTATATTCCCACCAACATGTTCAAGGATTCCCTTTTCTCTACACTTTTGACAACACTTACCTTTTGTATTTTTGATAACAGCCATCCTATTAGGTGTGAGGTCATATCTCTTATGGTTTTGATTTGCATTTCTCTGATGATAAGTGATGACAAGCACATTTCATATGCCCTTTGGCCATTTGCATATCTTCTTCTGAAAAATACTTAACTCCTTTGCCTATTTTAAAATCAGGTAATTTGGGAGTCAGGGGAAAAAAAACAAAATCAGGCAATTTATTTGCTGTTGAGTTGTATGGGTGTCTTATGTGTTTTGGATATTAGCTCTTTGTCAGATATTTGGTTTGCCAATATTTGCAGGCATGTGGTTGGTTCCCTTTACTCTGTTGTTTTCCTTGCTGTGCAGAACTTTTTAATTTGATGTAATCGCACTTGTCTAGTTTTGCTTTTGTTGCATGTGCTTTTGGTGTCCTAGCACAAAAAGTCATTGTCCAGAACAACATCAAGGAGATTTTCCCTGAGTAGTTGTTTTTTTTAAAAATATTTATTTATTTGAGAGGCAGAGAGAGATAATGAAAGAGAGAGAGCATGAGAGAAGAGAAGTCAGTGGGAGAAGTAGACTTCTGCTGAGCAGCAAGCCCGATGTGGGACTCGATCCCGGGACTCCAGGATCATGACCTGAGCCGAAGGCAGTCGCTTAACCAACTGAGCCACCCAGGCGCCCCCCTGAGTAGTTTTATGGCTTCAGGTTTTCTATGCAAGTCTTTCATCCATTTTGAGTTAATTTTTGGTTATGGTATAAAATAAGTACCCAATTTCTATTTTTTGCACATGGATATCCAGTTTTCCCATTTTCTACTTGTCTCAATATGCTTTTTGACCTCCCTTTTGATTTATTCTTTTATCATTTAGTTGTTCAGGAGTGTGTTATATAATTTCTACATATTTGTGAATTTCCCTGCTGTTATTGATTTCTAGTTTCACATTGTTGTGGTTAGAAAAGATATTTAATATGATTTCAGGCTTTTAAATTTTGTTAAGATTTGTTTTATCCTTCAACAAATGGTCCATCTTGGAGAATGTTCCATGGGCTGCACCATTTTATACTCCCACCAGCCATGGGCAAGCGTTCTAATTTCTCCACATTCTCTCCAACACTTGTATTGTCTTTTTTATTCTGGTCATCCTGATGGGTGTGAAGTGGTATCTCATTTTTTTTTCTCCTAACGATTAATGAGGTCGAGCATTTTTTCAGCCATTTATATATCCTCTTTGGAGAAATGTCTATTCTGATTCTCTGCCCACTTTTAGGTTGGGTTAGTTGTCTTTTTATTACTGAGTTGTAAGAGGTGTTTAACATACACATCCTTTATCAGACATATTATTTGCAAAATTTTTCTCTCATTCTATGGATTGTCTTTTTATTTTCCTCATGGTATCCTTTGAAGCACAAAAGTTTCAAATTTTGGCGAAGTCCAATTCATCTATTTTTTCTTTCTTGTTTTTGCTTTTAGTGTCATAGCTTAAAAACCATCACCTAACCCAATGTCACAAAGATTTACTCGCATCTTTTCTTCTAGGGATTTTATAGTCTTTGCTCTTACATTTATGTTTGTGAGCTAATTTTTGTGTGTTCTAGGCTTACTATTCCCTAAATGACAAATAACCTAAATACAGGTTTTCTTATTGCAGAGTTTTCCAAGTTGTTAATAATGAATAATGGTGATATTAACTATGACACAAGTCTTCATCTGCAAGCTGGGGTGTTCCAAATATAAAGCTCTTAGCCAAATTTATCAAAGTACAGTGGCAACATGGAAAGGTTTGTGTTGCCGGAGGCAGAAATCCAAATCAGAGTGGTCAGAAAAGGAGATTTTTGTTGTAAAGATATGGAGGTGTCTCATGTAATTGAAGAAAGAGTTGAATCTTCTGACAGCACAAAGTGTGAAGAGGAGCTGGGCCTGAGGAATAGCTAGAACTGGGACTTAAATGCCACTGGGACATCTTCTTTCTCTGGGTCTTACTTCTTTATCTCTCTGCCCATTAAGTTCACTCTCCAATCAGGCTGGGCTTCTCCATGTAGCCCTAGACAAGACTATAGGCTGCTTGCAAAACCGTAGACTCCAGGCTTTCACCACCAGAAAGACTCTTATTCCCAGCCCCGCTGAGCAATTCTAGGCAATGTTTCTGATTGGCCAACTAGGGTCACGTGCCCCTCTGGAATATTAATGAAGATTTTGGTTACATTGAGAATGGGTTTTACTTGCAGAAAAGAGTCCTTAAAAGTTCACTTTTGGTTGAAACAAGTAGCTTTCAATTTATTATGGCTCTAGTTTTCATAGAACTTTTAATTATATTCATAAACCTAGCTGCTTTTTTTTTAATTTTTAAAGATTTTATTTATTTATTTGACAGAGAGAGATCACAAGTAGGCAGAGAGGCAGGCAGAGAGAGAGAGAGGAGGAAGCAGGCTCCCCGCTGAGCAGAGAGCCTGATGCGGGACTTGATCCCAGGACCCCGAGATCATGACCTGAGCCAAAGGCAGTGGCCTAACCCACTGAGCCACCCAGGCACCCAAACCTAGCTGTTCTTAACAAACACTTCTTAAGGGTTATTTAAATATTATTTGATCTGTTTAAAAATTCTGTTAATTAAACTGCTTCAATATTTCAAACATCATTATCAATTTAATACACTTAATTTTCTTCTTAAGTATTTTAATTGCTTAGCCCAACAAATAAATCTTCCTGAAGACTTAAACTCCTATAAATGCAATACATTGACCTTATAAATAAAGGAAACCTATATTTCTCTTAGGTGTCCAAATATTGTGCATGAACTTGGTAGGATTTCAATAGAACATCTTAAGTCTAGTTACTCAATTGTGTATTTTACTTTATTTTTTATATTATTTTTAAAGATTTATTTATTTATTATTTGAGAGAGAGCAAGCTTGTTGGAGGGAGCGGGGATGGCATTGGAGAATGGCAGAAACAGAGGGAGAGAGAATCCCAAGCAGTCTCCCCATTGAGTGGGGAGACCAATACTAGGATTGATCTTATGACCCTAAGATTATGAACTGAGCTGAAATCAAGTCAGTTGCTTAACTGATTGAGCCACCCAGGCACTCCTCAATTGTATATATATATATTTTTAAGATTTTTATTTATTTATTTGACAGAAAGAAATAACAAGTAGGCAGA
This sequence comes from Mustela nigripes, assembly GCF_022355385.1. Taxonomy (NCBI): domain Eukaryota; kingdom Metazoa; phylum Chordata; class Mammalia; order Carnivora; family Mustelidae; genus Mustela; species Mustela nigripes. Next base: position 80,993,006 of record NC_081565.1, on the reverse strand, counting down.
GAGAGAGATTGGAGGAAGCAGGCTCCCCGCTGAGCAGAGAGCCCGATGCGGGGCTCGATCCCAGGACCCTGGGATCATGACCTGAGCTGAAGGCAGGGGCCCTAACCCACTGAGCCACACAGGTGCCCCTCAATTGTGTGTGTATATATATATATTTTTAAAGATTTTATTTATTTATTTATTTGACAGAGAGATAGAGAGCACATGCAGGCAGAGTGGCAAGCAAAGGGAGAGAGACAAGCAGGCTCCCCACCAAGCAGAGAGCCCAATGCGGGGCTCGATCCCAGGACCCTGGGAGCATGACCTGAGCCGAAGGCAGCCGCTTATCCAACTGAGCCACCCAGACGTCCCTCAATTGTATATTTTAAAATAGAGTTACGAAGCTGTCACCTTAGAGACCAAATTCTCTTCAATATTACAAATGTACAGGATATCAAATATTTATAGTCTTTCTAAACACTAAAGTATTAACACCATAGTTTTGATCTCAACATTTTTAATACTTAAATTTTAAAACTTCCCAGAATTAAAAACTGGTACTAAGGAATACTAGAATTCCAGAGAGTGTGTGTAGACCACTAGCTAGATTTATTTTATCTAAACACTCGAGTCTCTACCTATTCACAAAATCTGCAAGGACCCCACTTGGTCACTTGATTGGATTTGCATTTGTCTGATTTTACTAAACAGAATGTCTTTTTTCCATCCAACTTTGAAACTGATGGTAGCCTTTGCTGTTTAAGTATTTTTTTTATTGAACTTGAAAGATATTTGACTTTGATGTATTATTTTATTCTTTTATGTTCCAGATATATAGGGTTGTCGTATGTTGTTCAGGTACAAGTCATATATTTGAAATTATAATTATCCTTTCAAACATAGGTCATTACTTAGCTAGAAAGCCTAGAACATTTCAGGTGGAGAACATACACACTTTTAAGTTATTCCTAAAACACGTTTTTGGTGACTTTGGTGACTTGGGGTAGATAAAACATTATGAAATTACACCATTTATTTTATTCTTGAAAATTATTTATTTATTTATTTATTTATTTATTTTGAGAGAGAATGAGCAAGAGTGGGGGAAGGGGCAGAGGGAGAGGGAAAGAAAACCTCAAGCCGACTCCATGCTGAGTGCAGAGCCCAGGACCCTGAGATCATGACCTGAACCAAAATCAACAGCTGGATACGCAACTGACTGAGCCACCCAGGTGCCCCTGCTGTTTATTTTATTAAGAGATTTTAAAAGTCAGGAATGGATTTTTTTTTAACAGTTTTTATGAGATGTAGTTTATACACCATATAATTTATCCATTTATTATTACTATTATTTTTTTTTAAAGTTTTATTTATTTATTTATTCATGAGAGAGAGAGAGAGGGCGCAAAAGAGAGAAAGAGGCAGAGGGAGAAGCAGACTCCCCACTGAGCAGGGAGCCGGATGTGGGTCTTGATCCCAGGACCTGGGATCATGACCTGTGCCGAGGGCAGAAGCTTTATACTGACTGAGCCACCCAGGTGCCCCTAATTTATCCACTTAATAAAAGTGTATCATTCCATAGTTTTTAGCATATTCACAGATATGTGCAATTATCACCACAGTCAATTTTAGAACATTTTCATCACCTCAAAAATAAACTTTATATGCTTTAGCTATCCTTCCATTCCCCCCAGCCCTAAGCGATCAGTAGTCAACTTTTTGCCTCTATCAATTTGTCTTTTATGGACATTTTGGATAAATAGAGTCATATAACATGTGATTTCTTGTGACTGCCTTTTTTCACTTAGAGAAAGAGATGCTGAATTTTGTCAAATGTCTTTTTAGGAAATATTACAAAGGCTAGCCTACTTTTTAACTTGAACATTTCATATGGATCTGTCCGACTTGCAGTTACAATAATGAAGTCATTCTACTGAAATGGACCAGCTGATTATGGCCCAGAGGGGAAGAACTGAAAGGACCCCCCTCATGTTCAGGGACCTGCTCTAGACCCAATCTCCAGGCAAGGGGTGAAGTCAGGCAAGAAAACAGTAGCCCATCTGGGACCTCATGATTGGGATGGGCAAGGAGCCATCCTTAGAAATGGGGGTGGACGGACAGAATTGCAGATGTCGAAGGAAAAATTCTTCCTCTACCATTTAAGGTTTTACAGCTGAACAAAGAATTGAATTTTACCTAAGATAGATTGGCAAGAGAAAAGAAATAGCTTAATTGCATGCACACAGAGGACCCAAAATGAAATTGAGGCCTAAAGAAATGATGAAGGTGGGTAATTTTTATGCTTTTCAGACAAAGAGGTTATAAATCTGTGAAGAATGGGCGGAACAGGGGCGTCTGGGTGGCTTAGTCATTGAGTGGCTGCCATGGGCTAAGGTCATGATTCCACGACTCTGGGATCCATCCCAGAATCGGGCTCCCTGCTCGATGGGGAGCCTGCTTCTCCCTCTCCCACTCCCCCTGCTTGTGTTCCCGCTCTTGCTGTGTCAAATAAGCAAATGAAAATTCTTAAAAAGAAAAAGAATTGACAGAACAAAGGAAACTTAACTTTTGGAGCTTAAATTAGTACTAAATTCTAAACAGTTTGGACGGGGGTAGTAAATTAGTAAGTAACAAGAGTTGTTTATAAACCCTCTGGGTTCTAAATTTCCTATCTCTGGTGATAAGGATGTCTCTTTACCTCCTGGTAAGGGAGGTGACTTTCATGTGGGAGATTTCTTTCTTGTTTTCAAAGGGACAGAGGAAGGTCTGAAAGTCCTTCTTGCTTAGACTGTCTATTAAATTAAGTTTCATTTAAAATAATCAATATGCAAAGTGGCCCATCTTGGAGCGGCCTGCCCTTGACCCCTACGTGTTTAATCCAACCATTCCAGAACCCTCTGCCACACTCACCGGAATCCTGAGTAACGTTATGCACATGCTATGGCTGTGGTATACTGGGAAGAAACTGGGTTAGAAGTCAGAAGGCTTGTAGTCTGACTTTCGGGAAGTCATTCTCTATCTCTGAACCTCAAGCTTTTCATCTCTCGGGGAGGAAGAATTAACTGCCTGCATGGCCGTTGGTGTATGATACGAGGTATGAGAGGGAAAGATTTACACACATGGGAGACATCTGATCTGTGTTCTCCTCTCTGAGCTGCTGCACAGCCCCCCGCTTTCTGAAGCTGTTTTGGATTCATCTCTGGTTAAGTGTACTTGGCGTTTCTCAATGTCCACCCCATTAGGGTCTCTGTTTATAAGGTCCATGGCTGTTGGCCTCTAGGGTCCTCAGAGGTTTTCGCCAGACTGCGTCCATCCACACTTCCGAGAACATTGGAAACCATGCACCACTGCTCCCCATTCCTGTCCCCATCAGTGCCTTAGGTTTCCATTCACCCACCCAATCCCAGCCAAGGTATTTTGGTTGTTAGATACGTGAGTCTCCTCAGCACTCTGTCATGGTCAAGTGCACCCTAGTCATACCTCCGGCTGAAGGGGGACATAGTTCCTGCTCTCTGCGGCTAACTTCAGAGGCTGACAGATCACATAGCTACATTGAGTGGGATACCTGATAGTCAGAGTAGCCTGACACCAGGGCTTCAGGGCCCTGGGTTCTCTTTCAGCTTCATTTACTTACACACATACACACACACACGCACACACACACACACACACACACTCACTCACTCACATTTCTTTGTCCTTTCCCACTGAGATGATTTGTAATCAGGATATTAGTCTTCAAAAGAGACCAAGGCACTATATAAGAAGAGAGCATGAAGAATTATATGTTAGAACCAGAAAGAACCGTGTACATCCTCTAGTCCCAACCCTGCTGTGCCTACCCCACACCCCACCGGAAGGCTGAAGCCCGTTGATGTGATGTGACTTTTCTGAGATCATACAGCAAGTGAGAGAAAAAGCAAACACCATTTATCCATTCATTCAATAAAAGTTTATTGATTCCTATTTACCAGGCACTGTTCTAGGAGATGAAAACATAGGTTTATTCAGCACAAAGTCCCTGCCTTTGTGGAGCTTACATTTGGCCATGCACACACACACACACAAACCACAGCATAATGTCAGATGGTGATAAGAGCTAGGAAGAGGTCCAACTATAGGGCTAGAGAATGAAGAAGGACAGGCAGTATCACATTTGATAAGGTCAGCAATTGTTTCTCTAAGAAGTGTATGAAATGAGGGGGAAAGACATATCTGAAGGAAGAGCATTCCAGAAAGAGGGAACATCAGGTGCAAAGGCCCTGATGTAGTAGGAGGCCACTGTGATCAAGACATCTGGATTCCCCATCCAGAGCTCCTTCATCAAACCACATTGCCTCTAAAGTCATCAGGGGTGTCTCAAGGCTCTTTGTGTCACACGGTGCCCAGGTCTGAGGGTGACTATAAGAACCTAGAAGTCACCATGCTGTCTAGGTTGGAACAGAACTTGCGCCCTTCACAGATACAGCAGGGACCCAGAACCTCAATGTAGCATAACACAAACAGCTTTGACCTGGAGATCAGGGGACCTGAGGGACAATCTTTGTTCCCCTACTGAATGTCCGATCATTGGTCAAACCCTCTTGAAAGATCGGATTGTTGTTTTTTAAAGTTGTAATTAAAAGTTAACTTTTAATTTATAAAATGAGTAAGTTCCCAATATTTTTCATGTACTCTTTTTTGCTGTGGTTATTATAACTCAATACCAAAATGTACACACATCTAAGCGCACAGCTTGATGAAGTGGTGAATGTAGGTTGTACCAAGTATCTTATTTTTCCTTTCATTTGTGACCCACTTTCTCAAGTTCAAGTCCAGAGTGCCATGAAAAGGTTCAGTGATTATAGCATGCTTCTTTATTCTTGAGAGTCAGAAGACACTAGGCGCTCCTGTGACCAGGGTAATGGCTCTCAAGAGGATGGTTTGAAGGTTTTGCTGCAGGAAGGACTGATGGTAAACCAAAGTGACAGACAGATGGGATATGCCAAGATTTGGTATAGCTGCATGGAAGCTATTTGTTTTTGTTTGTCTAACACATTCCATTCTCCTTTCTTCATTTCCTATGCAGACCCTACCTCTTAAACACAGAGTAGGAATGTGAGTCAGCATGACCAGTTGTAGTACTCTGTTGCCCTGGCTTCAGGGATTGTCTGAAGAATGGACAAATGAGCCACACTGTGCTAATCGTGATCCTTTTTTCTTTTCTTTAAAAAAAAAAAGATATTTATTTATTTATTTAAGAAGAGAGTGTGAAAGAGAGAGAGCGCGAGCAAACAGGGGGAAGGAGAATAGTGGGTAATACGTACTTCTTTCCATTCAGGCTGATCTATATTGGGCTGTTGAGTTTTGAGAGAAAGATTCTGAACAAATACACAGCCAACTCTTTCCTAACAAACCTACTGCTTTGGAGATGGTCTGGGTGGACTTCGTTTTGACAGCTGCTGAGGGGGGAACCCAAGGCTGCTCTTCATTTGATAGAATGAATTGTATGTTCTCATCAGGAGTTGCTCCTAGGGCTCAAGAGGAACAAGAACTTCCAGTGTTTCAGAAAGATCTTATCTTGGCCATGCCACAAAAATATGAGTGTCTCTCACAGGTGGAGTCTAGACAGCAATCGAGACAAGAAATCAGATGATCACAATATGGTGTGGCAACAACTATGATGGGAAGTAGAAGGTGACATGAAGCCCAAAGCAGGCTCACCTCACCTGTCTCTGGGGCATTCATGGGAATGTTGAGGATGACCTTCTGAAGCAAAGGAGCTCCAACCTATAATCTTGGGATGGGTAGAAGTGTCTCAGGGGAATGTGTGTGTATATGAGTGAGCACAAGCTGTTGGCACACAACAGTGTTCTTGGTAGAGGGAACAGCACATTTGAAAGCCCGAATGTACAAATGAGTTTGGCCCCAAGGACTGACATGTCAGGACGCCAGTTTATTAAATCAGGACAAGGTGCACAGTAAGAACGCATAGAACTTTCGAACACACTGAACTCACATCTGCTGCCAAGGGTAGCTGTTGTTTCCTGGCTCAGAAGAGCTGGAAGAGAGGTTCCGTATGCTAACACTTCATGGAGAGAAACTTTATTTTCCGCTATCCTTATGGACTGTTGAAACTGCGGCAAATAGGGACAGTGAGTGCGAAAGGCACAAGTTGAATAATTCTCTTCCTTTCTCCTCTTTTCTGGCCCAGTTAAGCCAAGGATCAACTCGACATACTCTTTGAGGGTTAGAAATAATGTGTGTAAAGCCCGGTCATGGCACACCGTCCAGCAAAGTGGTGCTCCTCTTCTAGCTCCCTAAGCTCTCAGTTTCCTCTGGTCTCATTTCCTGCCCCAGGAATGACCTTCTGCTGGATGGCTGACAGCAGTCCTTCTTGGGGAGTACTCTCTTCTTGGGGATACCCCACCTCTTTCTCCTGGGTGACTCTGTGGTCTGCAGTAGGTCAATGGCTAAGACATGTCAAATCTAGTGACTTTGTACCTTTCCCACAGTTAGGGCTCGTTAGTGCGGCAACACCCAGTGTAGGGGGGCACACACAGCTTTGTCTACATGGGCTGCACTAAGCCCAGGCCAAGTCTGTCTTATTGACTCTCCTGCAGTTTGTCAGGCATTAAAGCCCATCCTCTGACGCAATCTTTGGGAGACCGAGATGCTCTCGTCCATGAATGTTTGCGGGAAAGGAGAAAATGCACGCGGCCGCACATGCGCACACAGTCATGAAGGTACACTATTCTCACACAGCCCAGGGGAGCTTTTACTAAATATATCTGCATGGGCCTCCCCCTCCACGGCAGATCTCACCAATCAGTATCTCTGCACCTGGGGCTTCGAAATGGCATATATTTTTAAAGTCCCTCTGGTGAGTCTGAGAAGCCCCCAGACCAAGAGCGACTTCATGGAGGGGGCTGTGCAGTGGGGCTGCCACCAGGCAAAGGCAGCTTCTGGAGCCCATTATTACACAGCTCTTCCCTAAACATCTTTGTTTCCAAGTGGTGTAGGCTTCACATCTGCAGAACCAAAAGGCCTGTTCAAGAGATTTCCCCAGAACAGAGGAGTTGTCTCTACTCAAAGATGAATTGTAGTTTTGACTTCTACTGAAACTTGAATTTGCAGAAATCTCTATGACGAGGTCTCTCTCTCTCTCTAACACACACACACACACACACACTCTCCCCCCACCCCCACTCTTCCGAGGTACATTTTATTACATATGTATGTGTAGCTTGTCGCCCTTACAAGTTTATAAGCTATAATCTTTAGGGCAGTTGACTTGGATTGCCTTTTGTGAAAAGGATTTGCACTGGAGGGAGTTTTCAGCGTTTCATTTCAACAATGAGGAAAGTAGGGCTGCAGCTCGTCAGTTTAACAAACAAGTCTGTCTTGAGGCCAGTGGCATTAGAAATCTGCACCGCCGTTTCAGAAAAATGGAGTGCCCAGTCTGCCCAGCTCTGCTCAGCGTTTTCTTTCTTCTAGTCTCACTCTCTTAATTTAAAAAAAGAAAGAAAGGGGAAAAAAAAGGTCTGCAGCCGTTTCTCTGCAAAGGGAAAGGTAAAAGTGAAGCTGCTTCTCAATTTCCTTGACACAATCCTCACGCAACACTGTACCTCATGCAAAGCTAGGAGACCGTGGCATGCAAGGCCTTAAAGTTTAAAAATGAATCTCCACTTTTGTCCTGGGTATTGGGGGCCTGCGAGTTTAACCATTCCACACCCCAACTCATCTGCGTTTCTTGGCCCCCGCTCTCTCGATGGTCCGCTGAGAAATCCTGGTCCTAGAATGTTTGAACTTCAAAATCGCAGACCTCACTCAGGGCCTCCCGCGGATCATACAGCTCGGCCTGGAGCTGATGAAGCATCGTGAACTTGCACTCGACAGATCAAGTAACGGGGAGCTAGAGAAGCTTGGAACTGGCTCGAGATCACAGAGCGGAGGAGGGGCTGGAACCCAGGAAGTCTGGCTTCTAATATGGTGCCCTTTGCCTTAGACTGCGGTGGTCTATATCCTTCCTGGGCAGACGAGTCAGCTGTGCAACCCATGCCTGGCTGGGGACCCACAGAGCACCCCTCTCCCAGAGCCTATTCACGTCTCAGTTTGTGTTCAAACCAAATCCCCTACCTTCGCCTTCCTACTAGTCCCCTCTCACAGACAAATCCCCATGTAAAGATTCCGGAGTCCGAATAGTACTATCCACCATTCCTGTTTAGCATTGGTTAAAATGCAGGTTCCCAGGCCTCTTATCCAGAGCATGGGGTTGCATGGATGTTTCAGGAAGCCCATGGGCTTGCAGTTTGACATGCTCCCCGAGACGGTTCTGCTGTCCGTGGACCACACTTTGTGAAGCTGCCCCACATATGAAATGAGATCTTCTAGAGCCCTCCATGTCTTGCTCTGAGAAGCTCTTCTCTTTGTCAAATGCACAGTGCAGGAGCTGGAGGAAGGTTTTCAGGAACATTCTCTGAAGGGTTTCTGCAGCAGCTCTGCCTCCAGCAGGGAGTAGACACCTGCACTTAGCTGACAGCTGGGGGGCTGGTGAGGAGTGGGGGGAGCCGGGCAGTTTGTGGAAGGGAGTCTGGTGAAGCCTGAGGGAGAGAGCTTTAATTCCCCAGCACGGAAGGCTTGGAGTGGAAAATGGGAGTGAAAATGAGGTATGGGGAAGGGAAGAGTGGGTGGAAATTTCTCCTTGGAGTCTGGCTTTGATCTTCAGGAAAGCTGGCACCTCCATCAATGAAATGCCTGAGTCAAATTTTCCATGTGTTCTTCTTCACTTTGTTTATTTTCAACTTTTTTTTGATAAGGGCCTTATTAATATAAACTTCACATTCATCTTGATTGAGATACAATTTACGCATTTCAAGTGTACAATGCAGTGGTTTTTAGTATCTTCACAGTGGTGTGCCATCGTCACCACGATTGATTTTAGAACATTTTATCACCTCAGAAAGTAACCCCATTCCCTTTAGAGCTTGCCCTCCCCCCATTCAGTCTCCACACCCCCCTCGCCCCTTCCCCCACCCCAACCACTAATCTGCTTTCTGTCTGTATGGATTTGCCTGTTCTGGGGATTGCAAATGAATGGAATCATATGATACCTGGGCTTTGGTGACAGGCTTCGTTTAGTTAGCATAAACTCTTCAGGGTTCTTCGTGTTGTAGCAAGTACAGTACTTCATTCCTTTTTATTGCCCAAAATATTCCATTCTACGGATTACCGCATTTTGTTTATCCATTCGCCCACAGTTGGTTTGTTTCTACTTTCTGGCGCCCGCGAATCATGCTCTTGGTGTACAAGCTTTTGTATTCATTTCTCCTGGGTGTGTCCCCACGACTGGAAATCCTGGGTTTGGTGATAACTCTGTGTTTAACTTTCGGAGGAATTGCCAGACTGTTTTCCCAAAGTCCTCACTTCTGTGTCTTTTAAGACAATTTGAAACCAATGACTCCGAATCGTCCCCTAAGATTCCATTTATATACAGCCCAGCTTGACCCGGTGTAGCCAAAAACTTACTGTAATCAAGTGTTGGGGGATGCTGAGAGTCAAGCTTGGATTACAAAGTCCAACATTCAAATAGTGAAGAGTATATCTGGCCCAACCTTAAAGTCTGGGGCAGTGTTACTTGGATTTGTGTGTATGATAAGCAGAAAAAGAAGCTCACAGTTATAGACGGGGCTGGTAACAACAAAAAAGAAAACGTATGGTACTACAGTATGAAAGCTTGTAATCACCAGCTTTGGAAAAGGTGTAGTGTCTTGAAACTAGGGATTTTCATTACCTGCATTGTCATCTGTTTCTGTACGGTGGTGTCCCCTTCTATGTGGGAAATGTGCTCCAAGGAAACCACAGGTAGTGCCAAGACTTATGTACATACCGATGACAAACTTTCATTATAAATTAGGCACAGTAAGAGAGTAACAGCTATGACACAAATACAATAGGACAATGATAGCAATATACTGCAGTAAAAGGTGAACGTGGTCTCTCTTTTAAATTGTCTTATGTTTTGTACTCACCTTTCTTCTTGTGATGATGTGAGATGATAAAATTCTTACGCGATGACATGAAGTGAGGGGAATGATGTAGACATTGTGACCTAGTGTCAGGCTCTTATTGACCTTCTGATGATATGTCGGGAGCATCGCCTGCTTCTGGACAGCAGTTGACGACGATGGGTAACTGAAACCACAGAAATTGAAACTGTGGGTAAGAAAGGACTTCTGTACAGGGAAGGAGACTTTAAAAATTTAAGGGTAAAGTACTTAGAAATACTTTAAAGTATTTAAGCATAAAACACAGAGAAGTATATAAAATGTAACTGCATGAATTTTCTCTAAATGAACTTCACCCACATAATGAGCACCTGCCACAAGAAATGGACGGTTATCAGCTCCCCTGGAACTCCTGCCTTTCCATCAACTGGCCAAAGGGAAGCAGGATATCGAACTTCTAGCACCAGTATTCCCAGACACATAGAATACATTTTGATAGTACATTCAGGTGTCTAGAATTGATCACTGGAATAGATTCATTAAGCTGAAAGAATTTCTAAAGACAGACGTTTGATACTGCAAGGTGTAGAAGAATCTTAAAAAATGAAATATCTTTGGGTTTGTGTATAAAATAAAAGGTATAAACTCAACATAGAAGAAGATTTTAACATTCCCTGCAATTTAAGAACATGGGCTGTAAGATGTTTTAAAGTGCATGAAGCAATTTACTTTAAACATTTATCTTAAAATACAGCTCCCTGTTTCTCCAGAGTTTGAAGTTCATTTCCAAGAGGATTTCGTAAAAGAAGTCCTGGGGACTGTTAATCACAGGTGCTTTAATAATTCAAAAAGTGTATATGTAAACACACCTGCCCAGGGGCAATGCATCACTTTGTGGGTTGGAGTAAGTAATGACCAAAATAAATACAGCGTTTGCAAGCAGAGCATAAAAACAGATACACATTTCCCTGGGCTTACGGTGCAGGAGGTTGAATACCCCCACCTTACTGATAAAAGGAACAGCCTAATATTGAGACTGACTCTGCAAAGCGACACTGTCCTGCTTCTGAACCTGGAGAAAAAATTCATTATAATGTGTTCACGTATAAGAGCACTATCAAAACGTAAGAATCCTCGGAGCGAAGGGCATATACTCCTAGAGTAAATCTTTTTGCAAAAGCGAATCATTTTTTTTTTTTTAAAGCTCTAAGTGTGTCTTATAAGTTACCAAAAAGAGGTTAGGATTTTATTAGGGTATTTCTTTATTAGTTTGGGATGCTACGTTCCACCGGGTGATGCCTATTCTAGCTCAGGGGGCAAGGTGAGCCTCTGCCACACCCTCCGGGCCGCCCCCAACCCCGTTCTTTCTTTCTGGGTGGGGGATACTTCCAAGGTAACCTCGCGTTCACGCCGGCTCCCAACCTCGGTGCCAGGAAAGCGGCCCCGCTCGCCCGCCCCTTCCCCACCCCCCACTTCCAGGCAGCCGGGCGGCCGCGCAGTGTCTGCGCCCGGAAGCGCGCGCGAGCGGTGACTTCGCTCTCTGCCTGGTCCTTCCCCGAAGCCCGAAGACGTTTCCCACCAAGTCACCCACAACCCTTCTTCCAGCCATCTCCCCCCTTGCGGGGGGCCGGGGGGGGTAGTTTAAAGCCGGGCTCCCGTCGCTTTGCACTCGCCAGGGTCCTGACTTCCGCGGGACTGGAAGGGGGCGAGGGTCCGCGGCGCTCGCGTTCGGCCCCTGCTCGGCGCGCGGGGGACAGACGGTCAGACCGTCCCCCGCCGGCTCCGACGCGCCGGACTGCGAGGTCCCTCCTCGCCCCAGGGACCTACTTACCCAGTTGGGACTGGGCCCCTTTCCCGGACCCCGGGGAGCGGGCGCGGGCTCGGCGGCGTCCCGGAGGCGGCGGCGCGGCGCGGGCGTGCGGGGCGGAGAGCGAGGGCGCGCCCGGGGCCGGCGGGAGGCGGACCCCCCGCGGCAGGTGGGTGCGGCCGGCGGGAGCCCGGGCCGCGGCGGCGGCGGCAGCAAGTGGTTGGGCCGCGCTCGTTTCCTTCCCTCCCCCTCGGCCTCGGGGTCCGCCCGCGGTGCCCAGTGCGCGGCGCCCGCGGCTCGGCTCCGCGTCCCCTCCCGCCGCCGCCGGCCGCTCCCTTCCCCGCCCGTCCATGTCCCTGCCCGTGGTGCTCCCGGGCTCCTGCTGCCCTGTGGCCGGGCTCTCGGGCGGGCCGCAGGCCGGGGGCCCCGCCGCCGCCGCCGCCGCCGCCCCGGGCTCGGCGCTGCTGCCCGCTCGCCCGCTGCTGTCGCTCGGGCTGCTGCAGCTGATCCTGGGCTGCTGCATGGTGGCGCTGAGCTTCGGGGCGCTGTCGCTGAGCAGCTCCCCTCAGGTGAAGAACTCGTGTCCGTTCTGGGCCGGCTCCTCGGTGAGTGCCGCGCGCGCCTCCCGCTCGCCGGGGCCGGGACCGGGCCCTTCGCGGGACAGGGGGCCTCTGGGGGTCGCCTCCACCGCCCCGGCATTGCAGCCCCCGCCCAGGGCTGAAGTTGGGGAGCACAGCCCCTTAAGCCAGTTGAAGTTTTTGGAGACATTGAGGCTGGTGCGGGGGGAAAAAGGCTCAAAGAGAGAGTACTTCAGGCGTGAAATGGGTTGCACCTGGACGGTGTCTGCTCTTTGCAGGCTGAAGGATTTTGTTGTTCCTCTCAAGTTAGGAGGCTCAAATAGATTTCCCGCTCCGGGAGGCTGCAAGAATGGGGGTGGGTGGTAGGAAAGTAGGAGAAAAATGATTCAACTTCGGGCCGTTGAGTATTCACTTCTCCGGAAACACCTGCGGGGGGAGGACGGGCATTTGATCTGTTTCCACGGAGGTATCCACAGTGCCTGGCACATTAGCAGGTGCATTTGTGGGATGACTGAAGTGACAGCCTGACTGGAGCATGCCATTTATTTTATTCCACTTCAAGGCACACAGAAATGTGAAATGTATGGCGTGGGATGGCTCCACTCTAGCTGGGGACAAGTTCAGGAGGTAATGACAGGGTGTGTGCACACCACGCTGGTACCTGGTCATTAAAGGAGGGCCCTAAACAGCCACTGGATTATTGGAGGCAGGCGGACTGCTGTGCAGAATTTAATTCTCAAGAACTCCAAGTGTCCTTATGCGTGAGCTCCCCAAAGCCTCCAGGGCAGGGGGCAGCTCCCTGGAGATGTCTACCCAACTACCCACCCAGCGCAGCCGGGGCCCTGCTTCCTCTGGGGGGGGGGGGTTTGCTCTGGGGCAAAAGGGACCCAGCCTCTGGGGAAGGCTACTGCCTTCAGTGTCGGTGGACTCCAGGTGGCTCCTCACCCTTCACTCCTAAAATGTCCTAGCACCTAAGGCATCCAACCTCTTGAGGTTTGCTGGGGATTGAGAGACTTGGAAATCGGTCTTTGTGGAATGATTGTGGAAGATGGGTGTTTGAAAGTAAAGGAACTTTTTATGAAGTAACTAAATCTGAAAGCTTGAAGAAGATCCGTAATGAATGTATGTGCCGAATAAACATAAAATGGTCCTTTTGTGGGTCCACGCATACCCAGATTCAAGAGCCAATTCTAAGACGATAGGGAGAACTAATTGCACCCAAAGTAGTTGTTTGAATAAGAACATCAAGAACATTAAGTGCTGTGAGCCTGGCCTGACATTTTATACCTAAATGGATGCCAGTCTGCTCTCCTTTCGAAATGCTTGGACACTGGATGGGCCCTTGCTGTGGAGTTCACGGTCTGTTCATGGTGCTCGAGGAATCCCCCCCTCTTGGCCCCGCCACTGGGCTCTCCCCACAGCCTCCTGGCGTCTTCTTTAAAACAACAGGGTCGGGATTAGATTCATTATGCTCCCTAGTCCACTTGTCAGACTAAATTCAGCCAAATGGTGGATGCATTTCGTTTCTCTAAATGCCACGGACCAGAAGTGAATCTTGCATACATTTGTAGGGATTTTTTCCTTTATAAAAACTGTAATCTCTTGTCTTCTCAAAGATAGCTAGTTTAGGAGGATTTAAACCTATTTTTTTTTCTCTTCTGAAATCAAACCCCCAAATCAGTGTACTACTGTAAATTACTTCAGAGGTGAATGCCCTTCGATGTCAGTCAAGCCACAGTTGGATTTGATGAAGTACATATAGCTAATAAATAAACAAACAAAATAAAAAACGGCTCTTCCTGGACCTGCTGGCTGGGCGTGTCCTTGTTATCTAGGACCTAGCAAAACAGAGCAGGGAAAGATCAGTGACTTGGAACTTTCTTTTCTGTCAGCTTGTTTTCCACACCCTACCCCTCAGCTCTACATGCAAAGCTGCAATTGTTCATTATGCTTCTTTTTTGGTGACCTGTTTCTGAGGTTGACCACAGAATTTACAAAACGACTGTAAAAACAGCAGAAACTGCATGTCCAGTAAGACTGGGTAGAAGTTGAGGATGGCATTAGGCACCATGACCATGGCGTTTTAGGAAAAAAATGTCACCAGTAACGTGTAACTTTTGAATTTATATACATGAGAGAGACTTTAGGTTTGTGTGTTCGTTTTTAACTCTGCATTATGGGAATTTTTTTTTTTTTTAAGATTTTGTTTATTTATTTGACAGAGATAGAGAGGGAACACAAGCAGGGGGAGTGGGAGAAGGAGAAGCAGGCTTCCTGCTGAGCAGGGAGCCCAATGTGAGGCTCAACACCATGACCCTGGGATCATGACCTGAGCCGATGGCAGGTGCTTAACAACTGAGCCACTCAGGCACCCCTGCATTATGGGAAATATTAAATTTACTCAAACATTGTTCAGTGAATGCTCCTATGCCTCTTACCGGGCTCCAACAACTGTTTCATCTCTGCCTCTGGCCGGCTTTGTTGCTGGCTCTGTGTGTTCTGATAGTATCGGAAGGATGTTTTAAGGGGGGTAGGAATGAGCTCCATGATGCTCCCTAGGCCATTTGTTGCATTAACTTCCCACATTATTTTGAAGCAAATCTCAGATATTACACCATTTCATCTGTAAATCGTTCAATATGGGTGTCATTTTGAAAAGAAAATCTAAACAGAAAGAAAATATAAACAGAATAAGGAGACTGCATTGAAGTGACCAGGCAGGTCTTAAGAGCACCCCCCCACCCCAACTCTTCTTATGAAAATTTTATATCTCACCATATGTAGAAAGAATAGTATAACGAACCCCTATTTACTCATCATCCAGTTTCAGTAGTGAATCAACCCATGACCGCTGGTCACCCACACCCACTCCCCTACTGGATTATTATTATTTTTGAAAGATTTTATTTATTTATTTGTCAGAGGGAGAGAGAGCACAAGCAGGCAGAGAGGCAGGCAGAGAGAGAGGAGGAAGCAGGCTCCCTGCTGAGCAGAGAGCCCAATGCGGGGCTTGATCCCAGGACCCTGAGATCATGACCTGAGCTGAAGGCAGCAACTTAACCCACTGAGCCATCCAGGCGTCCCTGGTCCTAGATGATGATGATTATTTTTTTTTTGGGGGGGGTACTAGATTATTTAAAGGCAACTCCCTGGTATCATAATTTCAGCCCTGAAATATTTCAGTTTGGATTTCTAAAAAGAAAGCAGCTTAATAGACAAAGAAAGGGCTCAAGAACACATTATAATGTACTAATATAAAGATAGCTAAATTGAGGTTTTTATGAAAAAAGCTTAAAAATTATGACTGGAGGACAGCAGGATTTAAAAAATATATATATATCAGCTTTATTGAGATATAATTCACATTCCATACAATTCACCTATTTAAGGCATGCAATTCAACAATTTTTGGTGAATTCATGGAGATGGGCAAACATCGCCATAACCAATTCTAGAAAATTGTCATCATCCCCCAAAAAACCCCCACCCCTCACTTCCCCCTTGATCCCTTTGGCCCTAGGCAACTACTGATTATTTTACTTTCTGGTTCTATGGATTGTTCTGGATGTTTCATATGGACAGAATCATCCAGTATATGGTCTTTTGTGACTGGCTCTTTTCACTTAGCATAATTTGCAAGGTCCATTCAGGTTATGGCACGTGCTTACGGCCCACTTTGTTCCTTCATTGCCTAATGAGATTCCACCATATGGACACGGGATGTTTTATGTCTCGGAAGTGTTGCTGGCATATGAAACTAGGTAGTCGAGTGGTAGAGCCAGCTTGTCTAAGGTTACTTTGGACCCACGATGGAACACAGTGGAAGGATATCTTCATCTCCAAACTCTGAATGACCATGACGTGCCTTCCTCTGCTCTCAAGATTAAACTGGCAAATCTTTCAGAATTGTCAAGTCCTATTAAGAGTCTTTTTCCTTACTTTACATTCACACCATCGGTAGTTTGAAGAGAGTGTTTTTAAACATACTCATTGTTTTTGAGCATTCTGTGATCATTTATTTTCTTCCTGGTATTGGGTAATGACTTAGTCTACTATTATTCCTGAAGGGCATGGAACTAAGAGGTTACCACTTTTAAATGCATCCCAATGTTGGACCCCAGGGAGGTGGCAGGAGAAGAATCTCCAAGACCATGTTCAGGTCATGGTGTCCTGATTTTTTATTTGGGAACACATTTAGTTACTACCACACTACACTGGATTATTGAAAGAGTAGAGGATTGCATTGGTTTGTATCTTCTCCTTCAAAAACCAAAATTCCTTACTCTGATGACATGTCCTTGGGAGATATTTTAGGCGAGTGGTAGAGAATTGGTTATTATTAAATTTTGCTCTTTTCTGGGAGCCTTGACATCCTTAATATTATCTGCATACATCTCTGTTTGAGTCACTGACCTAAACTCATGGTCCCCGCCCCCCACCCCATTTGAGTCTGTAATTCTTTGTCAAGATTCTGGTTCCTTATAAAGAGACAGACATTGGTGAGCCTTCAGATAAGACTTTTTAAAAAAATTGCAGTGATGAAATATAAAAAAAGAATGAATGGTTCAAAGGAGAAACTAACTAAAAAATTCTGAAGTCTTTACTAGTTGAACAATAGTAAATACATTTTTTTCCTATCATAATCATCAAATGCTACTTCAATATTTATGGGCCATTTTAAATATAACTTTAGTGATGATTTTTTGATGTTCTTTGATCCTTTATTTTGCGTGGCAGCAGAGTGGCATTGATAAATTCTTGAGTAAGTCTTTGAGCCTCTCAGCTTCATTTACCTGTCTGTAAAATGGGTGCATTGATTCTTGCCTCAGAACTGACTTTGTGAGGGCGTAATTAGACAACATACAGAAACACTTGCTGCTGGGCTCTAGTACCAGGCCTGGCATGTAGCTGAACCTCTATCAGTGTTTTTTAAATATCAAGGCAATATGTAATCCAAGTAAAGTGAAAAGGCCAGTTTTCTCGGGGACATTCTGGTAACCATCATGTATATGTTAGAAATATCCAGGTGGCCACTTTCTCAGTCTTTTTAATGAATCATGCTGGACAGATAGGGAAGCATGATACACACCAATACATATAATTGCACACACACATTTTTTTAAATTGCCAGTGTAAAAGCTGTATGTAAGATTGATTGTGGAGAGGTTTGACTCTTGTGTGCTTAATTCATAAGGTGGACATGGTACATTTACAGCTTGGGTCTTTTTATCTCTATGTTCAGATATAGCAACTTTTGGCAAACAGTCCAGAACATTTTTGCCCTAAGGCATGTTCATGGATAGCAAAGGAAAAATAGGGCAGTAAAATAATAAGCTTTTGTTCTTAATGATTTGATTTTTCAGTTGGGAAATTAAGGCCCATTAACCACATATGGTGGGTAACAACGATTCTCGTGTCAAGTATCTTGGAATCCTTCTTTGCAATATCTTTGAAAAAAGAAAGGCCTCTGCTTTTTCCTATAAGCTGTGAGGAATGGGTTACAAGTGAGTGAAACCAAAATTATAATAAATCTCATTATAATAACATAGAGATAATTCAGCATTAGAAAATAGGTGCTTGCCTGTTCATTCAGGACAAGTTTCATCTAGTACTGGGTGGAAAGAATGCTGATGAGGTTGCTTTTTGCTATTGGTAAACTCTTTTAGGAAGCACAAGAGTGGAAAATGTATTTAGGCTGAAATAGTCATCTTCGAGCAGGTTTACCCCCCCATTTCTGATCTTCATTCATTTATTCACCGTCCATTCATTCATTTGTTGACTCTGGCCATAACTAACTGAGTGACTCTGGGAGCCTCGAATACTCAAAGATCCAAGCCCTCATGGGATTACCAGTGAGTGTAAAACACAACCAAACAAGTAACACCGTTGTGGTGTAATGGGTACTGTGGAGGGCCAGCATTAAGGGACCTTCCTGTCCCTTCTGATGGAGCTCCAGCTATTGCTGGATGGAGGTATTGAATCCTCTGGCTCCTTTTCTCCTTTCTCTGACCCTTCTTGCCATTTATGAATTCCCCCAGCCCCAGATGAAATGGGAGCATCATTTCCTAAGTCTTAAGCTCTTAAAAAGTCGTCCCCAACTTCTCTTCCACATTCCAGCGGATTCTAACTGATCAGTCTCTGCCTCACCTCTCGCAGGGTCCCATGAATGTCGTAGGGTTTAATTGGGCTTGGAGAATGGGAGAAGTTGAGTAGAAGTAGATACATGCCTTTGTTGCCAGGTTTAGGATGGAGGTGGCTGTAACTACAAGTCCCACTTGCAACAGGAATGTAATTTCTTATATCCCTGTAAAGAAGGGTGGTTTATAGAAATCCCGTTGGGATTTAATGTGAGCGTGTGCTGAATCTGTAAAACAATTCAATGGAAATGTATTTATTACCTTTAAATAGTTTGCCTTACAATCCATGAACATGGTATATATTGATTTGGGTCTTCATTTAATTCTGCTTAATAAGGTTTGTATTTCTTCCTACTGGGTCTTAAGTTTCTTTAAGTTCATAAGTATTTTGAGATTATTGATATTTAGTATTTGTCAAATACATCTTGTACATATTTTTAAAATTATGTTTTAAGTTTAGTTTATTGTTCATATATGCAAAACCCCCTCTCAAAAAACAATAAAGATAGCTTAGTCCCTTTACCCCAGAGACCCTTTATTTTATTTTATTATTATTTTTAAAGACTATTTATTTGCTAGAGAGAGAGAGAGCAAGAGAACAATCAGGGGGAACAGCGGGCAGAGGGAGACTCCCCACTGAGCAGGGAGCCAGATGCAGGACTCAACGCCAGGACCCTGGTGCCATGACCGGAGCCGAAGGCAGCCACTTAACTGACTGAGCCACCCAGGTGTCCCAGAGACCCTTGATTTTAAATGACTATTGTATCTGTCATGATCTACTAGATAAATGAATATATATATATATATATATATATATATATATATATATATTTTACCCCTCTCACCTTAGCAACCCTATTACTGGGATTATATCCAACAGAAATAAAAAGCACTTGTTTTTAAGCATTATTTGGCCATGGATGGTTACCCTAGCTTTCATTGTGAGGGCAAAAAACTGGAAATAGAATGCTTATCAATGAGCATGAAAATGATTGAATGCATTGGGCAAATGTACAAAGGAATGTCATGTAGCCATTAAACAGAAATGAATGAGAGTTATTCCAGTGGACATGAAAACATTCCCTTGAGATATTTATTGAGAAAGAAAAAGAAGAGAAGGAAAAGTATCTTCTATGACCCATTTTTTATAAAAGTTCACCTCTGTGCATGTGTCTATGTACACATACACGTTTGTCTAGTAATAAGAATTTAAAGAAAAATCTATACATGTGTAAAATAGATAAACACACCAAATTGTTCATGTGGGTGAGGGGGGCGATTGTGTGGCTGATGGGGGAGGTGGAGAGTAGAGCTGAGGTCTCTCACTACTTTTTTAATGGGAATTTATGGGCCGGGCTGGGCACCTCATTTTTAAGATAATGTTGATTTAATGGAAAAAAAAATATGTTCCAAAAGCTGAACCACAGGGCTCTGCATTAAGAGAGGCAGGGGTTCTAGATAGCAAATCCTAACTGGTCATTCACATCATATTTATACTTTAGTGAAGTGGGCAGTTTGTGTTTCCCTCAAGGGCAGTCAACTGTTTCAGTTATGTTTTTACAAAAATAGTTGCATTTCCTCAGCTGAGTCCAGTAAGCCGCAGGGCGGGCAGGCAGGGAGCGAGCGTGCACACACACACACACACACACACACACACACCACCACCACCGCCACCGCCACCGCCACCACCGGAGCCAGCACTGGAGCCAGCACTGGATTGTAGGGAATGTGGAGGAATTGCTACAGTCACAGCAGGGGAAACTTTTTTTTTTTTTAAAGATCTTATTTATTTATTTGACACAGAGAGATCACAAGTAGGCACAGAGGCAGGCAGAGAGAGGAGGGGGGGAGGAAGCAGGCTCCCTGCTGAGCAGAGAGCCTGATGCGGGACTCGATCCCAGGACCCTAAGATCGTGACTTGAGCCGAAGGCAGTGGCTTAACCCACTGAGCCACCCAGGTGCCCCCAGGGGAAACTTTTGAGTTAGAAGAGACAGGGAGAGAGGGTTTCCTCTGCTTCACCACATCTCTAACGAAACAAGAGCGAGGACCAGAAAAGTGAGCTGACTTGGCCCAGGGTGCATACTTATTCAGAAGCCAGGTGGGGAACCTGGACCCCAAGGTCTCCCGGATGTCACGTTCCAGTCTGTAACGGAGCTGCGGCCACAGGCAGACCCGAGCCCTGCGTGTCTCCAAGCAGCTCCCGTTCAGCGTGCAGAAGGAGCTACTGAATGTAAGAGGTTTGCAAAGATCTAGCTCCTGGTGGGCAGGCAGCTGAGAGTATGTTTAAACATCCCCAGGATGCAAGGATGGGTTGCCTGTCTGCCCATATGCGGTTTCTGGCCCTTGATATAAGGGGGTAGACGTGTCCTCTGCTGGTTTGACACTGTGGCAGTGTGGACTCTCAGCCAGTGAATGCAGAAGGGAGGGCAGGGTAGCAGGCCTGTGAGCTTGGAATCTAAAGTAACACTAAAATCCCTGTTGATGTGTACTGATAAACAGTAATCGTGAACTGTACCTATGAGGGATTTTGGTAAGAAGTACATAAAGGGAAGCTCTCCTAACAGCACTAAGCAGAGGCGTGCACACTGTTCCCCGAGGGAAAATGTACTCCAGGGACAGGACCATGTCCCTGAGCTGAAGAATCACTTCGTTTTTCCTGCTGGGCTTAGTGAACTGGGTAATCCAGAGGGCCAGCGGTGATTTCCAGTTTACGTTTTGGCCAAATGTCGATTCTTCTTTACCAAGGATTTTAGATTGTTATTTATCAAAGTGTCATTTTGCAACGTGAGACTTTTCTTGCTGTAAGCCCTCCCCTCATTGTGGAATAAAGGCTCAGGAACAGTCATCGGTTGCCAGACAAGGTAGGAGTTGACAGTCGGTGGGCGAGGCAGAGAGGCACCTCTCAGAGAGCATTTGGGGGGGAACATTGTGTGGAGGGCTTCCCGGAGTGTGCCGGGAATGTGGGATGGTGGGGTCCATGAAGGCTTCTCAGAGGAGGTGACTGCTAGTCAGGATCTTGCAAGATGCGTGTAGATCTCAGGCAGCCGTGAGGGGAGCTGGGAGAAGACACCACAAGCAAGAGAAGCATAGAGCCCTGCGGTGGCTAAAGCCTGGCCAGCCTGGTGGGGGACAGGTGTGCCTGGGAGGTAGAGGGGGAGGGGGAGGGGCAGGGGTGCATAGAAACCAGGCTTGAGAAGCAGGCAGAGGAAGATCCTGAGAGACCTTGGGGTGCCACTTCAGGGAGTTCACTTGTCCCACCCACAGAGGATGGGGCCTACCTAGCGAAGGGAGGGTTGCAGCCATGCATGTGTCATACGAGGTTGACAAGGCAACAGGTTCGGTGCTCTGGGACAGGGAGCTTGGATCAACAAAACTGATCCCTTCACTAACTGAAAGGATAGACTGTTCTCTCTGTGTGCTTTTTTTTTTTTAAAGATTTTATTTATTTATTTGAGAGAGAGCATGAGCAGGGGGAGGTACAGAGGGGCAAGCAGACTCCCTGCTGAGCAGGGACCCAAAGTGGGGCTCGAGCCCAGGACCCCAAGATCATGACCCCAGCCCAAGGCAGACGCTCAACCGACTGAACCACCCAGGCACCCCGTCTTTGTGTGTTCTTAATTGACCTTGAGAAAAACCATGCACAGTCAATAAAAAAGCTCTGGGGGCCTTGGAGAGAAGGCGAGTCCAAAGTGGTCTATCAGGGCTCATGTAAGCAGTAGGAACATTAAATGTTAGAATTAGAAGGCTTTGAAATTTCAGGGTTTTTTGAAAAAAAAATTTTAGAGACTAGGATTAGTTTATTGGAATTGGTCCCTTTTCTAGATTTATGATACTGTTTATCCTTCTAGGTGATACTCTCTGGAATCATAGGATTAACAACTTGGAAACGGCCTATGATACTCCTGGTATGTACTGATCTCATAAATTGTTACCCTTTGTAAAATGTGCTATGTGAGAAGTCTGTTGGAATCAACCACTGAAGAAATACCAAAGCTTTCTTGTTCATTGAAAAAAGAATCTCACAAGGGATACCATTAGAAGTCAGACCTTCTCGTAACCGTAAAGCGAGTTCATAGTTCTGTCAGTTTTCTGATTCTTCTTAAGGTTCTTATATACCCAATGTGTTTCTAGTTCCAGGCTTAGATCTCTTGTAAAGATGTAATTTTATTTTTATTTATTTATTTATTAAAATATTTTATTTATTTATCAGAGAGAGAGAGAAAGGGAGAGAGAGCTAGCACAGTCAGACAGAATGGCAGGCAGAGGCAGAGGGAGAAGCAGGCTCCCCGCCGAGCAAGGAGCCCGTAGTGGGACTTGATCCCAGGATGCTGGGATCATGACCTGAGCCGAAGGCAGCTGCTTAACCAACTGAGCCACCCAGGTGTCCCTAAAGATATAATTTTAAAAATCGGTTTGCTATGGACATTTATTTATTTGACAGAGAGAGAGAGATCACAAGTAGGCAGAGAGGCAGGCAGAGAGAGGGGGAAGCAGGCTCCCCACTGAGCAGAGAGCCCGATGCGGGGCTCCATCCCAGGACCCTGCGATCATGACCTGAGCCGAAGGCAGAGGCTTTAACCCATGGAGCCACCCAGGTGCCCCTGCTATGGACATTTTAAAACATTCACTAAAGCAGAGGGAATAATTAAGTGAACTTGCTACACTGATCACCGGCTTCAGCAACTCCTGACTCAGCCAGCCTTGTTCAGCTGGACCCCTGCCCATTCCTGTGCTCCCATGTTCTTTTTCTCTGAATAGTCTTTTGAAGTAAATCTCAGTTATTAAATCAGGAATACATAATTTTTTCTTGTCATCATGCTTTGATTGGACAACCGCAGAGTTTCATGACTTAGACTCTCTTTATCACAGATCTACCATATTTTCATGGCAATAAAGACCTGAATTGGTAACTTTATCTTTTTTTTAGTCATTGATTTTTTTTTTGATATTGATATATTTTTAACATACTATAAAGTTAACCCATTTTAAAGTTCACAATTCAGTGGCATTTAGTACATTCCCAATACTCATTTTTTTAATTTGTTTTTGTTTTTGTTTGTTATGTCCTTTGGATTCAGAGAATACTATAAAAAATAGACAATTGCCAATGGAATTGCCAACTTTCAAAGACGAAGTAGGCCTGACAATTGCAATTTAAATACATATAATGAATTCTATATAACATATATGTAATATCTCTTCTGATTTTTCTTCCATCCATTTTGAATAGGGTTAAATAATTTTCTAGAACCGTTTTGTGTATCTGCTTAACAGTTCATCTTAAACAGACCACTGTTTGCTGGGTGGTGGGTAATAAATACAAAACTAGCTAAATTATTATTATTTTTTTAAAGATTTTATTTATTTGACAGAGATCACAAGGAAGCAGAGAGGCAGGCAGAGAGAGAGAGGGAAGCAGGCTCCCTGCTGAGCAGAAAGCCCGATGCGGGGCTCGATCCCAGGACCCTGGGATCACAACCTGAGCCAAAGGCAGAGGCTTTTAACCCACTGAGCCACCCAGGTGCCCCAAAACTAGCTAAATTCTTAAAAGCAGGGAGAAGTCCACGGTAGAATACAGTCGGAGTAATACATCCTGGTACTGTGGTGATGGTCTTGAAAAACTAAAGAGTTTTCAGGCCCACAAGACAATTTAGGTAACATTTCAGAAGTCCATCATTTAATATTTCTGGCAGGAGTAAATTATTGGTGCAGCATTTTAATCTATGAGATGGCAGGGTAGGACAAAATGAGGCTCTGGATGAGTTTTATGGCATGTGTTATGCGTGGCTGAGGTCTCTTTTGCAACAACTCTCTAGAAAAATGTTGGATGGGGTCCAGTGTTTATACTAATATTTGGCTATAGGAGTCATTTTTGTCCTGATTTTTCCATTGGGTCAATATTAAAATGCTCAGTAATACAAACCTCAAGTATTTAAATTAAAATCAGAAAATCCCTAATGTTCTTTGTCCTTTTAAGGTTCCCAGTGGTGAGAAGAATCAAAGCATGTGTTCTGGGTGGGCATTTAGAAGGTGGACCTTTTAAGACATTTGTTTCTCTAATGTTTTCTTTTGGAAAGGTAACTCACAGATTCATTAGGTGAGCTCAAACAGCTATAAATGAAAATGACCTTAGTAGAGATGTATGTTTATTATTATGCCTTTGGATTTATTTCTCAGCTTTGTTGATAAGCATAGGTACAGCTCTATCAAAGCTACAACCAGTTTGTACGTACCATGTTGTGCGCTGCTTTTTCTGTTTAAACATTACATTCATCACGTCCATATCAGTAAATATTATGTTTCCGTGTATAAGGAGTCCACATGCCTGCCTGAAAGGCATTCTGCCCTATTTCTGTGTTACCGTCAGTTATAAACCTGTCGGACACATGGGCTTCTGTATTTCAATTGTTATGAATTATGTATTTAGAATCAAGAAGTATATAGAATCAAGTAGAGATTGTTTTGAAATGCTAATTAACATCAGTTTATAAAGAAGATAAATTAGTTGATAGTAATTATACAACGACAAAGAGTTCTGGGTATAGCAACAGATCCTTCGAGTCTTGGTCAACAACCTGAATGAAAAATCCTCAGTTCACATGAATCTTCATAATATTCTGTTATAACTTGTGCCATATGCCTCTGCTATGTTAAAAAATTTTAAAAAATCATGATGTTATGAAGGAAACTGGACACACCTGTCAGACCCTTCTAGTCTGCTTCCCAGCTCATCCCCCGAAGAGCTGTGTAACGGATAAGCCACTTAACTTTCCGAGTGTAGTTTTCTTTTCTGAACTGGAGGGGTTAATCTAGTGACACCAAGTGGGTGGGGACTCAGACTCCCCCAACCCTCCCCATAATGGCTGCTTCACCTTTCCTTTGGTTTCCCCCCGACCCCTTCCTGAGTTTAGGGAATTGTGCCATTGGATGATTTGGGGTAGGAGGTCACATTCCATCAGAGAACCAGGGGGGCCCTGTGGGTCTCTGCCTCTGCAGATGGGGGCTTGGCTGGTTAGTTCCAGCCCTTCTCCCCTATACCCTAGCCACAGGGGCATCTTCTGACTGGGACCCAGCCTGGCTGTCTTAACCAAATGGGGGCCTTCTTCCCCTGGCTGTTTCCCTGCCTGGCTCCTTTTCTTCTGGGTCTCAGCTCAGCAGTCACTTCCTGAAGGAGACCTTCCCTGGCTACCCAATGACAGTGGCCCATCGTCCCTGTCTCTCAACACGTCCCAGCACGGACTTTTGGCTTCACAGGTTGTAATTAGCCTATGTCTTGTTCATTTTCTACTTGCTGTCTGTCTCCCCACTGTGGATAGTTGTATGAAGACACGGGTCTTGTCCGTCTCATTCACCCAGTGTCCCCGGAAACAGTGTGCCCGATACACATCTGTTGTTGACTGTGAAGCCAATTTGGCAGCCACTAGGAAACGTAGGTCCTAGGTCCTTGGCGTTTCTTTTTTTACTTCTGTCTTAAATCTCTCTCACTAGTTTCCATCCTCTACAACATTGTAGTCTTCCCCTTTCTACTTCAGGGTGGTTAGGGAGTGTAAGGGTGGGGGACGTTGGGAGGGGGCAGGTGCTCTTCCCAGGGCCCTCTGAGAGGCACGCTGTCCTTGTTTTGCGTTGTTGGGGGCACACTTCATCTAGAACACTTGAATACTTCCTTTTGAGGACTGTTTATATTGGTGCTGCTGCTTTTGTGATGGTTTCAGTGATTACATTCGGTTTTATACTGGTGTGAACAAAGAAGGCTCAGCCTGACCCAATTCCTTCAAATTCACGTTTTTGTGGAAACTCGGAGTTGGAAGTGTTCATTTACTGGATCCTCTTTGTTATACCGATTAAATACTCCATGTGCCCAGGACAAAAATAATAATCTTGGAACATCGTGTGTAAACATTTATAGCTATTTTTGACCATGACTTGGATCAAGCTAGGGTGTTTGTGTATGTGTGTGTGTGTGTGTGTGCGTACTTGTGTGTACGTGTGCCCACATGCATCATTTCAGGCTGTGTGTTCTCTATCAAGAACAAACATTTCCCATTTTTTAAAAAAGATTTTATTTATTTATTTGATAGAGAGAGAGATCACAGGTAGGCAGAGAGGCAGGCAGAGAGAGAGGAGGAAGCAGGCTCCCTGCAGAGCAGAGAGCCTGATGTGGGGCTTGATCCCAGGACCTGGGATCATGACCTGAGCCAAAGGCAGAGGGTTAACCCACTGAGCTACCAAGACACCCCCATTTTCATCTTTAAAGAACATTCTTATTTCTTCGACTTACCTCCTTTTTCATTCTAATGAAATGGTTTATAAATTTTTAGATATTATAGACTCTGTGCTGGGAGTGATTTCAAAGAATGTCTTGTCTTGTCTCATCACCTCAATTCAAAAATGGAATTGTCTTAGTAAGATGTTTTTCTTTGGTGGTCCATTGGGTAAGAATTTCTGCCATGAAAACTTAGCCAGACTTTCTGCCTATAATTTTGGTTGCTTATGAAGTGGTCATTTGAACTATTTTTCTTGTCAGTGTAGAAGAGATGAGGGGAATATAACCTGAAGGTTGGTTAAGATCGCTTTATTCTTTAGCATCAAGAATAAAGGTGCTAGCATCAAGAATCAAGGAAACATCCTTGATGATGTTTCTGGGTGACATATGGTTTGTTCTCAACTGTGGGCCATGTGGGTCTGCACCCCAGCCTGAGAGAATAGGAGAGGTAAATGGACTGGGTATTTTTTAAAAAAGGATCCATCAGTTTCTCTTCTGACATTAAGATTATGGAATTTAGGGTAAAACTTCATTACCCAAAAAGAAACTAAAAAATGGTTTCGGTAAGATCTACAGACATTCCGTTCTCTCACCTAACTGTCCACACAGGCTAGGCTGGCAAAGAAGGTTCTGCTCTGCAAAGCCATTTGGGGATCTGGGTCTTTCCGTCTTACTGTGCCTTGAAGGGAGACTCATGGATCACCAGACAGTGTCAAGAGATTGGTCAGATAGTCAGAATTACTTGTAGGTGGGTCAGCTGCGAGACTGATGGTGGCCCTTTCCTTTCTGATGGCATGAAGACCGGGAGGGGTCAGAAGACCTGTGGGCAGTTTAGGGATTTCTACATTTATAAGATGAGCTCTGAAGCTCTGGCTTTGTGCATTCCGGTTCTTCTAAGTATATTTCCTGGTTGTCAAAAGTTTGGAATGAGCCTTGGTTTGAGAGTTCAAGAAATCTGCATTTTAATGCTGACACATAACCCCTAGTTATCAGTGACCTTGGGGAAGTCTCTTGGGTTCTGCATCCACAAAATGATGAACTTACGTCAGAGCAGTCTTCTAAGAGTCCTTTCACTCTCGTTGTGTATGTTTCTAGAATCCTCATTAGTTACCCGGAAGGCATTTTAACTTTAAATGGACATTTTTAACATAAGCTCCCTGTGTATAAATACTATGATTATTTCACTCTTGGTTTTTTAAGATATAAAAATAGATGGCCGGTCTTCGTCTTCAGAATAGTTAATAACACTCTGTTGCACGCTTATAATGTTTGAGAGTTTATATCATTAGCATGTGGCTAATATGGCAGGCATTTTCCCCATTTTATAGTTAAGGGACCAGTGGCTCAGGAGTGAACCAGCTTGTCCGGTTGACAAACACATGAACTATTATTAGAAAGAACTGGGGATGTTGACTCCCAGTCCCAGTCCAGTGCTCCTTTCCTGGTACCATTCCTCCACCTCCTCCATTAGCAAATTGCTAGGTACGTCTCTGTGCCCAACAATGTGTGAATGTAGGTATGTGTGTGTGTAATTTAAATTAATTATTTTTTAATTTGTGACTGCCTGATTCTTTTTCAAGTTCTAAAGGGGTCAGTGTATCCTTCATTGAAAAGGGCAAGTGGCAGAATTGAACAAGGCAACAGGAGGGCCCACTTTGAGTCTTTTTTTTTTTTTTAAAGAGTTTTTTTTTTTTTTAAGATTTTATTTATTTATTTGACAGAGATCACAAGTAGACAGAGAGGCAGGCAGAGAGAGAGGAGAAAGCAGGCTCCCCACTGAGCAGAGAGCCTGATGCGGGGCTCGATCCCAGGACGCTGGGATCACGACCTGAGCTGAAGGCAGAGGCTTTAACCCACTGAGCCACCCAGGTGCCCCCCCCCCTTTTTTTTAAGATTTTATTTATTTATTTGACAGAGAGAAATCACAAGTAGATGGAGAGGCAGGCAGAGAGAGAGAGAGGGAAGCAGGCTCCCCGCCGAGCAGAGAGCCCGATGCGGGACCCGATCCCAGGACCCTGAGATCATGACCTGAGCTGAAGGCAGTGGCTTAAACCACTGAGCCACCCAGGCGCCCCGAGTCTTAATCCTGATTGTCACTTTCCATCATTGAGCGGCCAAGGAAATGATCCGATCAGTTTCCTCATTTGTACAATGGGGCTGTAGCCATCTCTCAGGATTGTAGATCGGGATGTTGTCGAAATTGTAAAATGGGGGCTCTGAGGGGCTCATTTGGTTAAGCATCTGCCTTCAGCTCAGGTCATGATCTTGGGGTCTTGGGATCGAGTCCTGCATCGGGCTCCATGCTCAGCGGGGAGCCTGCTTCTCCCTCTCCCTCTGTCTGCTGCTCCCCTTGCTTGTGCTCTCTCCCTTTCAAATAAATAAGTAAAATATTAACAAAACCTGTAAACTGTAAAATGGGATCTGAGTTTAGGCGAGCACGTTATGAATCATTTTCATCATCCTCTCAGAAGATCTTCAAGAGGAGATTTGGTCTCTCAGTTTGGGGTCATCAGATAACCCATAGCAGCAAAATATGCACGTAGGCATCGTTAAAGCAGCCTGGGCTGGGCTGGGCTTATCTGGGCCCACAGTGAGCCTGGTCTGCTGGCAACAGAAACTTCTTTTCTCTCCTCTGATCACCTGCTCCCCAAATCTGTGCATTGGGTAAGAAGCTGGCATCCTCAGGGGCTGGGAGGACTTTGGGGTGGCCCATCTCCGGGCAGAATCAAAGCCTGGGCCATTCCTTGCTTTGCAGACGAGCCTCAGCCAAGCGGGTGTGCTCTCATTAGCAGCTCGTTTGTCAGCGACAGGTACTTGCCCAGGCTCCGAGGTATCCTTCCTGCCAAGTCCATTATTACAACGAAAGTGAGCCTCAGGCCCAATTCTGCTACACATGCACACACTTATTAGCCGACAGACAAAACAATCGTTCATGTGCTCTGTTCTGCAAGCTTAAAGGGTAGAGGACTAAGGTTTTTACTGAGCGCACAGAACCGCGTGAACAATTTCTTACCACTAGTTCTTGTTCTCCCTGTTTGTCTTGAAAACCATTGCTGATGCCCCGAAATTCTGCTGCTGAAGCAAAGCTCAGTTTATTGGATCTGGCACAGTCGGGGAGAACACCTCCTTGCCGGGAGTTCTCAGCAGGGGTGAATCAGAGAGCCTGTTTGCTGTTTTTGCCCATTTATAGGGTTGAAGGATCCCGGTTGGTGGATTGTAAGGTGAGCTTTCCAAGATAAGAAATTGATAGGATTTGGGCAAAAACCTTATAACCTAATAGCTTTGGATTGATTGGTGGTCGACTAGAAGGGAGGGCCTGGAAGGGTTGGCAGTCTTACAGTTGAGGAACAAATATTTCCCGGGGCAAGGAGCTGCGTTATCTTTGCTTGCTCTCAGTATTGTTTAATATAGGGTCAGAAGACTATGGCCAGCTGCAGGGACAGGAAATTATGTTGGTTTTCGTTCTTACACATGTCCAGGAGTACCCCCTTTTTAACATCCGTTGTGCAAATTAGACAAGCTAAGCGATTCATCAATGGGACAACTCATTCCCACAGTCATTCTGCTAATTTAACAAAGTTGCTTGGTTGTTGCTGAGAGATGAAAGCCAAGGAAGCTTCTGGAATATGGCCATGCTCATACATGCTGGTTCATTGTCCTGGAATTTGAATTCCTGACCGTCCTTAGGATTAGGGTGTCACGTGGACCAACTGATACATTCATGGTATCACATTGTCTGTGCTGAAGCGCGTCACAGGGCCCACTGTGGTGGTGGGGAGTGAGCCCTGCCTCTGGGCTGTCTGGGCCCCACAGCTTGGAGGGACCCATTTCTGACATGTTTATGAGAGAACTGCAGAAGCCACGAGCCATCTGGGGCAAGAGGGGAGACCATTTTGAACTGGCGAGCATCTTGAAATCGATACCATGTCTTGTGGAAAGTTGTAATGTATATGGTGCCATTTGTGTGTGTGTGTGTGTGTGTGTGTGTGTTTAAACCTGGGGGATCTATACCTATGTGTTTATAGTCACTTGGAAAATTTCTCAACGGACATACAGGAAAGTTTATAGTAGGCACTTCTGTGGCGTGTGTTGTGTGAGTGGGAAGGGGAAGGAGAGAGACTTGGACTTCCCACTTTCTACCTGGAGAGGACATGCATTGTGTTGTGGGACCTAGAAACTTTTTTGATTTCCTTGTTTTGTTTGGGTTTGGTGGCCAGCCTCTTTGTATCAGAAGGCTGGGGCTTTATTTATTTGCCTTCGTGGGAATCTCGGTGGGAGGCTGGGACCTTCCAGCGATGGAAGCTTCGGAGGCCAGATGCTAACACGTCTGGATGCCAGCAGCCAGGACGTGAGCCGGCTGACCTCCACGCGTGGGTGCTCCTGCCCCAGACTCTGAAGCTGGAGTCATTGATGCAGAGTAGCCAGGCTGCTTGGACCTCCTTAGGTCCAAGGCTGGCAACCAAGGACCTGGTTTTCCTGGGCCATGACCTTGGTAGAGGCACAAGCACCCAGTTTCCCTTGGCTTCTCCCCAGGTTTCTGAGCCTGGTTCCTGGGGCTTCTGTGAGCTACCTGATAGCCCTGCGAGAAATTCCTTTTCTGTTCGAACAGCCCAGGTTGGTTTCCGTTGTTCGTAACGTAATCAAGAACTCTGCTGTAGGACTGTGACTTTTGTCTTCTATGAATGTTGCTTTTATAACAATTTAAAAAGTGAATTCAAAAATAAGTGAAAGGGATTCATTTTAAATATTCGGTTACTTATGGTAACTCGGGGGAAAAATGAGCAGTCCTGTGGGTGCTCAAGTTCGATTAATTAATGGCGAGTGCTTGGTGTTGGGTGTCAGGGCTGGAGTGGTGGCCGAACCAGGTCTTACTAGATGTAATTTCTTTCTTTTTTTTTTTTTTTTAAAGATTTTATTTATTTATTTGACAGAGAGAGATCACAAGTAGGCAGAGAGGCAGAGAGAGAGAGAGAGAGGAGGAAGCAGGCTCCCTGCTGAGCAGAGAGCCCGATGCGGGACTCGATTCCAGGACCCTGAGACCATGACCTGAGCCGAAGGCAGCGGCTTAATCCACTGAGCCACCCAGGCGCCCCTAGATGTAATTTCTTAATGAGGATACCGAAGGGTGGCCTTAAGGAATTCTTTAAAGAAGAAAACAGAATAATGTATAAATCTTTGTCTTTTAGCAGGCATCCTGCAAGTTGATGAAGACGAGGGAGTAGAGATTTGAGTCAGATCTGGATCTGATCTGGGTCCCCTAAGTGCATAATTTAGGGCATAATAAGTAAATCACCTCTTTGAAACTGTCTCCTATTTATTTTATGTCTGTATCCACAAAATATATTTATAAATGTATATATGCATATTGTATATTTCAAACATGTATATATAATACATATATGTGCACACTGTACATATCAAACACATGTATGGCATATATGCTATGTATATTTATCAAACCTGTGTATGTTATATACATACATACATTGTGTGTGCGTATGTGCCGTATGTATGACGTACACATGCACTGCATGTATCTATCTATTTTTATATATTTCAAACACACCCCTGTGACATGGTGACATTTGATAATTTGCTAAATGCCTTTTAAGAGGAAGAAAATCTTTTTTATTGAAGGCACTCATCAGCAGCCTTATTCTGGTTAAAAATAGTCATCAGACCTCTGTACATTTCTCCAAGCACCCCAGACCTGAGCACACTCCCCGAATTAGCCTTTTTAACCCACTGAGCCACTCAGGCGCCCCTCAAATTAACCATTTTAAACTCTGATTTTAGTGCCCCTGATGGTTGTCTCCATTCTAAAGATGAGGGATTCATAACCTTTTCTCGCATTTATCCTTTCTTGTTTTGGGGTTTTTTTGGGGGGGGAAATTATTTTTATTTCTCCTCTCGATAAGTTTATAATTTTAAATAATTTTTATAAACTTCTGTTTCTTAGTTCATCAACTTGAGGTAGTATCTTTTGACTCCTTTTATAAGATGAAGGGATTAGCCCTCAAACCTACTTTTTTCCTCCTTCTGCTGCCTTCTGATAGTAAAACCATTACTTTTAGATGCTCCGTATTTTAACATTTACACCCTGCTCTTAAACTTTATTAGACCATTCAGATTTTGATCTTAAATCGTGTCTAAAAGAGCAAAACCCAACAATGGGCCTTGCAGTATTTTCACTATGTGAACGTGATTGTAACAGGGTGTGAGAATTGGAGTCTTTATTTTAAAATTTTAAAAATTATTTTAAAAGATTTTATTTATTTGAGAGGGGGGAAGGGGTCGAGGGAGAAGGAGAGGGACAAGCAGACGCCCCCGCTGAGTGAGCAGATGGACTCTGGGCTCAATCCCGGGGCTGGGTCCCAGGATGCTGAGATCGTGGGTCTGAGCCAAAGACAGACGCTTAACTCACTGAGCCACCCAGGCACCCTCGGATTCTTGATTTTCAGATTCACCTGGGGCTGCAGTTCGTAGAGGAGATGCCAACAGCTTCCACATTCCAGTGCTAGACTGTTGAAGCAGGACTTGTAAAACTTCTGGGTAAAAACCAGTTTTGCAACCCTTAGCTGATCTCCAGCCCCTAGCCTATACAAAGATTAGGGATTAAAGAGACAGATGGTTTGGAGAAAGTTACTGAATTGCTGTGGCATTTTGAGTCCACCTCCTCATGGGGGAGGGAATGAGTGCTTTAAGATAAGCCCGTGGAGAACCTGATACTGGTCCCTTGGTTGACTGGACTGGTATCAGACACTTGCCTGGGGAATTTTAAAGGGCTGGTTGGAGTGCCTTGTGGTCTCAGAGTTAAAGACTACTGTTGGGAAATCATTGTACTTTCCTGGACCAAGACCAAACTGGGAGAGGCTGGGCCTGCACTGTCTGATGCTTGAGAGAAGGGAACGGTAGGCTGCACAGTCCTGTCGCAGAGGAACCAAGAAGCGCGTTCGAGAACAAGTGCTCTGTAAACACTGAAAGCAGACGGGAGGAGTCCCGTGAGCTGCCCTTACCTTCTTTACCGGTGTGGCCCGGTCTCCCGCTTACTCCCTCCTCTCCAAGGGGACAGAGCTGTGGCTGGCAGGCTTTAGGAGAAGTGGACCCAAAAAGAGGGAAACAGAGAAGATGGCGTCAGTCCCTTGCCTTTCCCCTGCAGGCTGGCTCCTTCCCTGCGGTGACCTGTCAGATAAGAGGGAGAAAAGCTGGGGCGCCTGGGTGACTCAGATGGTTAATTGTCCGCCTTCCGCTTGGATCGTGGTCCCGGGATCCTGAGACTGAGTCCCACACCGGGCTCCCTGCTCCTTGGGGAGCCTTCTTCTCCCTCCCCCTCTGCCTCTCGCTCTGTCTCTTATGAATAAATAAACAAAATCTTAAAAAAAAAAAAAAAGAGAGAGAGAGAAAAGCTAGAACTGAAGTTCAAGTTTTGTCTGGGACCCAGGTCTGGACACGTTAATTATGGAAATGAGAATTTTTGTAACTTAAAGTGACTGGAGGATTTTTTTTTTTGCACCTGACATTGACCAGAGGGGTCACAGGTGCAGTCCCAGAAATCATCTAAGGGGTCAGGACACACTAGCCCTGCAGCGTGGGCTTGAACAACACGGAGGGAGAGAACAAAGTGGTTTTCTGTTGGCTCCTGCGAGCCCTGCTTACTCAAGGGATCGGCAACATTATTTTTGGTAGCAGCACCGTGAGTGATTAAGTTTAGAGAAAAGGAAATGTAACCCTGTGGTCCCTCAAAGGGGGATCGTTTTGAGCAACCACATCAAATCTGTTGTTTTTTCTTCTTGTCTGTCATTTGCTGGGTTCCGTCTCGCATTTCACTTGACTTCAGTTTTGGACCATGACTTTGACACATATGTTTATGTTATTTCTGGAGTTTTTAAAAAAATATGCATCTGAGTCTCCTTTTCTGGAGTTTCTAAACGCCTCTTTTCTTTTTCTCTTGGCAAAGAAAGCCTCTGATCTCGGAGATGATCTGACCGTTGTGGCACTGCCGTCCTTATGTCACCATCGTTGTCGTCTTCGACAGTTTTATGGAACTATATTTGATACATTATAAATTCACCGTGTAAAAGTTCAGTAGTTGTACATGTACAGTTCAGTAGTTGTTACATGTTCACAGACAGGCACAAACATCTTTATCACCAGTCGTACGACATTTTCATCAACCCCCAAAAGACCCAGTACCCATTAGAAGCCACTCCCATGGGGTGTCTGGGTGGCTCAGTGGGTTAGGCCTCTGCCTTCCGCTCAGGTCATGATCTCAGGGTCCTGGGATCGAGCCCTGCATCAGGCTCCCTGTTCAGTGGGAAGCCTGCTTCCCCTTCTCTCTCTGCCTGCTTCTCTGTCTATTTGTGATCTCTTTCTGTCTCTGTGAAATAAATATAATCTTTTAAAAAATTAGAAAAAAAAAAAGGAGTCTCTCCCATATCTGGGGCGTCTGGGTGGCTCAGTCGGTTAAGTGTCCGACTCGTTTCTTTTGTCTTTTCTTTTTCCTTTCTTTCTTTTCCTTTCCTTTCTTTTCTTTGTTTTAAGATTTTATTAGTTTGAGACAGAGAGACAGCACATGCGTGAGAGAGCATGAGCGGGGTGAAGGGCAGAGGGAGAAGCGGACTCCCTGCCAAGCACGGAGCCGGATGCGGGATGAGGACCTGAGCTGAAGGCAGACGCTTAACCAGCCAAGCCACCCAGGTGCCCCAGGCATCGGACACTTGATTTCAGCTCAGGTCATGATCTCCGGTCATGAAGTCAAGCCCTGTGTCAGGCTCCTTGCTCAGTGTGGAGTCTGCCTGAGACTCTCGCCCTCTCTCTGCCCCTCCCCATCCAGCTCGCTCATGGGCAAGAGCACACACTCGCTCTGTTTCTCAAAATAAATTAATCCTAAAAAAAATCCTTTCCGTTTCCTTGCAGTTCCCCAGCCCTAGAAAACCACTAATGAATTGTCTGTCTCCATAAATTTGCCTCTTCTGGGCATTTCAGATAAATGGGATCCTATAATATGGGATCCTGTGTAACTGGGTTCTTGCACTCAGCATATTTTTTAGCACAGTATTCTAAGGGTCCCCCATATGATAGCATGTATTATTGCCTTTCCTCCTTTTTATTGTTGGATACTATTCCACGGATGGAGGTATTACATTTAAAAAAAAAAAGATTTTGTTTATTTATGGAAGAGAGGGGTAGCAAGAGAGGGAACACAAGCACAGGGGATCTGGAGAGGGAGAAGCAGGCTTTCTGCTGAGCAGGGAGCCTGATGTGGGGCTGGATCCCAGGATGCCGGCATCATGCCCTGAGCCAAAGGCAGACACTCAACGACTGAGCTACCCAGGCGCCTCTGGATGTATTACATTTTATTTATCTAATCATCTGCTGGTGATCATGGCCACTTTCTGGCTATCATGAATAGCTCTGCTGCGAACATGAACATGCAAGATTTTTTGGACAAGTTTTTGTTTCTGTTGCCTATACACATAGGAGAGAATGGCTGAGTCATATGGTAACTCTATGTTGAAGAGTTTGAGGAACGGTTTCCCTAAGCAGCTGTATCATTTTACATTCCCATCAGCGGTGGGTGCAGGTTCCAGTTCCTCTTTGTCGATACTTATTATTGTCTTTTTTTATTTTAACAAGATTTTATTTATTTGTTTGAGAGAGACACAGGGAGTGAGGGAACACAAGCAGGGGGAGTGGGAGAGGGAGAAGCAGGCTTCCCACTGAGCAGGGAGCCCAATGTGGGGCTCAATCCCAGGACCCTGGAATCATGACCTGAGCCAAAGGCACCTTAAGAGCTTAAGGGCTTAAGAGCTGAGCCACCCAGGCACCCCTATTGTCTGTCTTTTTGATGAGAGCCACCATTATAGGTTTGACGTGGTCTCTCAATATGTTTTTGATTTGATGTTGACACTCTTTTCATGTGCTCATTGGTCATTTTCTTGTCTGCTTTAGAGGAATGGCTATTTAGATTCCTTGCCCATTTTTCCATTGGGTTTTTTTTTTAATTGCAAGTCTCTTACCAATTAGCAATTTACTTTTTTGATGGTGTCCTTTGAGGCACAAATTTTTATATCATAATGATATCCAGTTTATCTATTTTTTTCTTGTGTTGTTAAACATTTGTATTTAAGAAGCCTCGATCTAACAAGTTTGTAAAGACTTGCTTCTATATTTTCTTGGAAGAGTTTTATTGTTTTAGTTTATGCTTGGGTCTGTGGTCCATTTTGAATCAATTTTTGCATATGGTGTGAGGCAGTGGTCCACGGTCTTTCCTTTGAATGTGGGTCTCTAGTTGTCAACATCATTTATTATAAAGACTGTACTTTCCTCATTAAATTGTCTTGGAATACTAGTTGAAAATCAGTTGAGTCTAAGTGGGAGGTTTCTTCGTCTGACTTCTAATCGCACTCTCTGCTAGCTGTTCCACTTTTCCCTTTGGACATTTCTGGGACTACTGACTTCCTGATCTAGTATGGACTTTTTTTCTGGTTTTCTCGGCCTGCTGCACAACTGTCATCTGAAAATTTCTTTTCTTTATATTCTTGGGTTACAACTCTTGTTTCTTAGATCTCGTGCCTCATGTATTCTTTTTCCTCGAATCCCTTTTTCATTTTACTAGAGAACATGATCAAATAAAAAATTTCAGAAATGATGTGAAGGAAGAGGGGAGCTCTCTCAGGGTTTAAGAGTCTTGATGTGTCTTTGTTTTGCCCTCCTGCTGACCCTCCCACTTTAAGGGTGGTTTACCTGGATAGAGAATTCTAGGTTCAAAAAAAAAAAAAAAAGTTTTCTATCCAGAATTTGAAGGCATTGCTTGATAATTTCTGTCACCGATGAGAAGCTTGATGCTGACTGATTCTTGCTCCTTAGTAAGCAGCCTCTTTTTTTTCTTATCTGAAAGCTTTCAAGATTTTTTTTTTTTTTTTTTAACCTTGGTATTGATAAAGCTTCATTTTCAAGAAGAAAACATCATGACTTCTGGGAAAACACAAAGTGACATGCGTCATTAATGAGGGAAAACTGTTTCAAAGAACATTTGAGAAGTTAAGTGTTTGTAGGCCATGTTAAGAGGGGACTGCTGAGGTGGATACAAAACGAGTGGGTGTCCAGTAGGCCCCCCTACATGGTACCTTTAAAGGTTTTCTGTTCCACTGGCTAGAACTTATTTTCATCTCTCCTGAAAAAAAATCTACAACTTAAACTGTGCCTCTACGGAGTTGTAAAATAGCCAATTACATAAGTAGATAAGTAAATGGAATACCCAATAATCTCTTCTGTTTTTTTTTCCAAGTTTCAGGTAATTTTTCTGACAGTGTTCTGAAATTACATGAGGATGTGTCTAGTTGTGGGTTTTCTTTTGCTTCATCCTTTTTGAGTACTTTCACTCTGTGAGGCTTTGAGGTCTTTTCATTAGAAGACACGTGTCTTTCTTCAACACTGAGCACTTTTCTTTATTGTTTCTTTGATTATTTCCTTCCCTGCATTAGCTCTTTCTCCCTGGAACATTTAGTAGATGTAGAGCCTCTTGAATTTTTGCCTCTTTGTTTCTTCATTTTTCAAAGTCTTCAACTTATGATACTTTAATCCTATATGCTTTGTGAGGTGTTCCCTAAAAATAAGACATTCTTCTACCTCAGAATAATAACATTATCACAACTAAGAAAAGTTATTGGTAATTTCCTTTTTTCCAAGTTATTGGTGATTTCCTGATGCCATGTAATATTCAGCCCCTTTTAACATTTCCCCAGGTACTCCAAAATGTTATGTAACTTTTTCTTAATCGAACTATACACTCACACATACAGAAATATTCATGGATCATACTTCAGTTAAAAGCCTTTGATTAAGAAAAAGTTATATAACATTTTTTTAATCCAAGACCCTATCAAGGTCCAGTCATTCCATTAGATTATTCTGTCTCTTTAGTCTTCTCTGTTCCAGAACACTCTTCCTGTCACTTTCTCCCCTTTTTTTCCCAGGGGTTGACTTTGTGAAGACGAGTCCACTAGTTTATTTCTTCCTTTCTTTCCTCCCTTTCCTTTATCTTCTCCTCCTCCCCATTTCCTTTTGTCCCACTCCTCCACCTTCTCTTCATTCTAATTTTAATATGGGAAATTTCAAATTTGCCATTATCTGAAAGAAATAAACATCTCCAGGTTCTCTCGTACTCATGTTCCAGCTATCATAATCATTGACTCATGTTTAGACCTATCTCACCTACACCCCTGACTTTTCTCTTTCTCCTGCAATGGGATTGTGTTGAAATAAATAACAGCCTTGACAACGTTTCATCCTCAAGTATTTTAGTGTATGCTTTTAAATGGCATGGCTGGTAGTTCAGCAAGTGCTGTTGGCTAGAGCGTGGATGTGTGGCTTCCCTACATAAGAGCTGCCCAGCACAGTGGCTGGATTCTGCAAGGGAGGGTCTCAGAAGGATGTTCCAATGGCCTGGGGTGGGGGTAGGAGGTAGGGAGGCTGAGGGTGGAGTGGGGAGAGTACGCCAGGCTTCCTAGGGTCCAGACTTGATGTCTATTGCATTCTATTGGTCAAACAAATTCCTAAGACCAGCCTAGAATCAAGGGGATGAAAATTGGGAATTAGACTCCACTTCTTTTCCTCTTTTTCTTTTTTCTTTTGCAATTCTTATAAATTGGGGTAAAATGTACATATTTTAGGTATATCATTTTGACTCTTGAAAGTGTACAGTGTTCAGTGACACTGAGTACATTCACAATGCTGGGCAACCATCCCTCCTACCCATTCCCAGAACTTGTTCATCATCTCAAACAGAAACTCTCTACCCATTCAACCGTAACTCCTCATTCCCCCCTGGCAATTACTGTTCTATGAATTTGACTACAGTAGGTGCCTCTTATAAGTGGAATCATGCACTATGTCCTTTTGTCTGTGGCTTTCTTCACTTAGCAGAGTGCTTTCACAGTTCATTCATGTCATAGCTCGGGTCCATACTTCCTTCCTCCTGTAGACTGGCTCACCTTCCCTACTGTGCATTGTCCTCCACTGCCTGATGTGAGGGACAGCCTGTGGGAACAGAGGGAAGACTCGTTGGCAGCCATCCACGGAGACTGTTGACTCTGCCTAACTTCTCCAGAGCTGACAGTGGAGAAGCCACTAGAATCAGGGAAAGAACCAAAATTAGAGAAGCACAAAGGAAAATAGAAAAGAATAATGAAGTAAGAGAAGTGGAGTCTCAAGAATCACAGATCTGCAAACTTTCTGTGGTTTAAACCTTTCTGTGGCCGGGGCACGTGGACGGCTCAGTCGGTTGAGTGTCTGGCTTGGGCTCAAGTCATGATCCTGAGATCCTGGGATTGAGCCCCACATCGGGCTCCCTGCTCAGCCGGGAGTCTGCTTCTCCTTCTCCCTCTGCTTACCACTCCCCTAGCTTGTGCTTTCTCTTTCTCTGTCAAATAAACAAATAGATAAGTAATATATTTTTTGAAAACCCCTTTCTGTGGCTGTTGGTATCTTCAAATCCCAATTTCCTCCTGCCACCTTATTCCCAAGGGCTATAGCAAACCATGTTCCTGCTCCTTCCATTTTGTTTGAATAGCCAGTCTCACATGTCACATCATCCTCTTGATTATTTCTCTTGAGACTGTCATTAGGGTGTCTTTTTCCTGGTCCTTACCACATTCTCAATTAGTATATGTGCATTTAGGGTGGTAGAGCTGTCTGATGTCTACATTGCATCAGGGAATCATGGAGCCAGACGTGCTCCATGGGCACTCTCTCCTCGGCTAAGCCTGATCGCTCAGGTCATGAGGAAAGTCACCTTTCTGAGCAATGAGGGCTGATGTCCTGAAAGGAAAGCCTGGGAGACTGAGGCTGGGGGTGGTCTGCAAGGGAACAGGGAGTCTACAAGGGAACAGGGGATAGGGCCCCGTGGTAAGGCAGGATTTCTTCTTCACAAGCAAGGAGCCTCGAAAGTACCCCTGAGATTTGTACGTTTTCACCAGGAATTAGCAACTCTCAGTTATAAATGCTTTAACTGAGGTTATAAGCTCATCTCAAAGCTGTGTCCCAAACTGACAATAATTCGTCTTATTCTGTCTTATTCAGGGGGCAGGGGTGGGAAGAAGCCTGGGACTGGGAATAAATGTTATTATATTTTAAACACTTTATAAAAAGAGAATCTGGGGACAGCCATAATGTGAGTAAATCTGATACTTAACTGTCTTTGGGAGGAAAGGGAGACGGCTAGTTCCATATTCACAGCAACGGGCCTGTGTTTTGCTTGTTGGCAAGGAGAACGAGTCTGGACGTTGGTAACATATCTGCCAAGCTTCTGGAAGAAGTTTTAAAGGGTGTCAAGGAAGGGAAGCCCCACAGTAGGTTCGTTAGGGATCCAAGGGTTACAGGCACGCGGGCAGACCAAGTCAGTGCATGTGTGAGCTCCTGAAATAGGTTGAAAGCAGCAGGAGTCTGGGCTTTGAGAGTGGCCTGTGATTTGTTATGCTTTGTTGGTTGCCATGGTGCTGGGTGGTCAATCTTAACATTCATTTTGCTAACGTAGTTCAGAAAAGTATTCCCTTGATATCTTCAAGCTTTTTTCCAGTGTCTGTGTGCTTTACTCCGATAACTTTGCTCATGATTCTACATGTTTGTATTGAAATGGTTCCCCAAACGGAATTAAAATGTTAAATATTAAGAGCTAACTGCACAGTGACATTAACTGTCAAAGGTCCTTTGACATTCATCTTATTAACCAGTGACTAATCAGTGTTTTGGAGCTTGGACTCCCTGGTGCTTAGGACATAAATGTTAAAATGCTGGTCAGATTCCCAGCTTGATCCCACAACGTTCTTGTTTCAGTGGGAAAATATAACTTACATTCTAAGGACTGGGTGCTTTGTTCTTCTACCCACTCATTTACCACCTACACTCCTACTTCCTTTGATATAATGGGACAGGAGTCCCAATCGTTGCCACCTTCCTTCTCTAGAAAGTCGTAGTTCCCACCAGGAGCACTGGTGGTAACCATGTTCATGCCAGCAGTGATAGTAATCGTGTTTGCCCTTCAGATCTGTTCTGTGTTTGTTCCAGAATGTTAGTAAGAATGCACAATGCCTTCATGTAGTGCTTATCATAAAGAATTGGCTCTTTCCTGTGTTTATTGATTGATTGGTGGGTTCCTCCAAACTAGTTCAGTATAATTTAAGACCACCTACATCTTTGTGTCTTTGGATCAGATTTTGTGCCCCATGGGAAAAAAAGTGTATTTTGGTCTTCATTTACCTTGAGCAGTATCAAAAGGCTATAAATGAGGGAAAAGTGTTTAAATGACTTCCAGGGGTATTTTTTTGGAAATTGAAAGATGACTAAAAAGAGGGCCCTGGGTGGCTTAGTTGGTTGAGGGTCTGACTCTTAATTTTGGCTCAGGTCATGATCTCAGGGTTATGAGATCGAGTCCCTCACCGGGCTCTGCAGTGGGGGTGGAGCCCACATAAGATTCTCTCTGTCTCTCCCTGTCCATGTGCTCCTTCTCCCCTCTCTCTCTCTAAAAACAAGAAAGAGAGAAAGAAAGGAAGAAAGAAAAAGAAAGAAAGAAGAGCACAAAGGGAAAGAATTCTGAAGTGATAGTATTTTTTAAATTGGAAGTTTCTAGAAGTTTCTTTTCATGAGGAAAGAATTTGGTGAGCTTCTGATATTTATTTATTTATTTATTTAAAGATTTTATTTATTTTATTTGACAGACAGAGATCACAAGTAGGCAGACAGGCAGGCAGAGAGAGAGGGAGGAGGAAGCAGGCTCCCCGCTGAGCAGAGAGCCTGATGCAGGGCTTGATCCCAGGACCCTGGGATCATGACCTGAGCCGAAGGCAGAGGCTTTAACCCACCGAAC